>NW_027464287.1:252500-341746 GCF_050947455.1 Rhinoderma darwinii | reverse complement strand
CCACATTACACACTTACACATATATCCACATTACACACATACACATATATACACATTACACACATACATATATCACATTACACACTTACACATATACACACACATATATACACATTACACCCTTACACATATATCCACATTACACATACATATATCCACATTACACACATACATATATCCACATTACACACTTACACATATATACACATTACACACTTACACATATACACATTACACACTTACATATATTCACATTACACACTTACATATATCCACATTACACACTTACACATATATCCACATTACACACTTACATATATTCACATTACACACTTACACATATATACACATTACACACATACATATATACACATTACACACTTACATATATCCACATTACACACTTACACATATATCCACATTACACACTTACACATATATACACATACACACATACATATATCCACATTACACACTTACACATATATCCACATTACACACATACACATATATACACATTACACCCTTACACATATATACACATTACACACATACATATATCCACATTACACACTTACATATATATACACATTACACACATACACATATATACACATTACACACATACATATATCCACATTACACACTTACACATATATCCACATTACACACATACATATATCCACATTACCACACATACATATATCCACATTACACACTTACATATATCCACATTACACACTTACACATATATCCACATTACACACATACACATATATACACATTACACATTACACACATACATATATCCACATTACACACTTACACATATATCCACATTACACACATACATATATCCACATTACACACTTACACATATATACACATTACACACATACATATATACACATTACACACATACATATATCCACATTACACACTTACATATATCCACATTACACACTTACATATATATACACATTACACACATACATATATCCACATTACACACATACATATATCCACATTACACACTTACACATATATTCACATTACACACTTACATATATCCACATTACACACTTACACATATATCCACATTACACACTTACATATATTCACATTACACACTTACACATATATACACATTACACACATACATATATCCACATTACACACTTACACATATATCCACATTACACACATACACATATATACACATTACACCCTTACACATATATACATATTACACACATACATATATCCACATTACACACTTACACATATATCCACATTACACACATACACATATATACACATTACACCCTTACACATATATCCACATTACACACATACATATATCCACATTACACACATACATATATCCACATTACACACTTACACATATATACACATTACACACATACATATATACACATTACACACATACATATATCCACATTACACACTTACACATATATCCACATTACACACATACATATATCCACATTACACACTTACATATATCCACATTACACACTTACACATATATACACATTACACACTTACATATATTCACATTACACACACATATATCCACATTACACACTTACACATATATCCACATTACACACATACATATATCCACATTACACACATACATATATCCACATTACACACATACATATATACACATTACACACATACATATATTCACATTACACACTTACATATATATCCACATTACACACTTACATATATCCACATTACACACTTACATATATCCACATTACACACTTACATATATCCACATTACACACTTACACATATATCCACATTACACACATACATATATCCACATTACACACTTACACATATATACACATTACACACATACATATATACACATTACACACTTACACATATATACACATTACACACTTACACATATATACACATTACACACATACATATATCCAGATTACACACTTACACATATATCCACATTACACACATACATATATACACATTACACACTTACATATATACACATTACACACTTACACATATATCCACATTACACACATACATATATCCACATTACACACATACATATATCCACGTTACACACATACATATATATACACATTACACACATACACATATATTCACATTACACACTTACATATATATCCACATTACACACATACATATATATCCAGATTACACACATACATATATCCACATTACACACACACATATATCCACATTACACACTTACATATATATCCACATTACACACATACATATATCCACATTACACACTTACACATATATACACATTACACACTTACACATATATACACATTACACACTTACACATATATCCACATTACACACATACATATATCCACATTACACACATACATATATATACACATTACACACATACATATATACACATTACACACATACAGATATGTGATTACTCCGGGGCTCCTGGAGATCTTCACACTTTATGAGTGCGTTCAAAAGTCTATTCCGAAAAACTTGCCTCTGGTAGAAAAGCAAAGGTCATTCCCAAATATATCGTTCAAGCTGATCATTTTTATTACTTTCTGGTATTCCAAATAGACGGATGTTATCTAACAAGACCTATTCTCTAGGTCCAGAAGTTTATTATTATTATATAGCTTTATCTCTTCCTCCATGAATAGGTTACGGCCTAGAAGGACATTAAGGTTGTGAGTAATGCATGTAGTCTGATATTCCAATTGGTTAGATCTAGTGTTCAAACTGATCAAATCATCTTTTACTTCTTTAAAATCCATTTTCATTTGTTTGCGCTTCTCAGGCATCATCCTTTGCATCACGACCTCCATTGTTTTTTTTTTATTAGTGCTGGCGGTATCTGCAGGGTGTCCGTACTAGAGGCCACCATTACTTCCGCCATCTGTGAAATTGTGCTCTCCTGTAAACTTACTTTCTGTGTGGGATCAGTTATTTTAGTTAAATCCCCAATTGTTCTTCTTCTTTACCCCTCCACCACCCATCAGAGAATTCTGAAAGTAAACTGATTTAAAGCAAGAAAGTTAAACCTCCCTTAAAGTTGTAACTTGCGTTTTGGAATGGAGAAGTTTCTTTGTTGCACTGGTTCTCAATACTTATTAGGTAAAAAAGAAAGGTTCAATGACACCCCTTCCAGTAGTAAACGTTTTCCTCCTGCAGCCACCCCTAAAACAGGAGAAGAGTTCCTTGTTTGTAGTCGGCGCCCTCCAGGGTTTAGATGCGTTCTACAATGCTGTTCTGTAAGGGGTCTTACATGTGCCGCTGCCGGAGCCGCCAGCCAAAGTGGCGTACAAAGTAAGTGCAGAGTTGCCAGCTTCAGTAGCAGTACGCAGTCCACAGCTTGCCTGCACATCACCTCCTGATCAGTGTTTGGGCATCCACTTGGCAAATGAGATTTCATGTGGATAAGTGTGAAGTTGTGCCTTATAGTCTTGGGAAGAGGTGTCTAAGGGTGACATAATAAATCTATATCAGTATATAAATAGCCTGTATAAAAAATTATGGTGAAAAGCTGTCCCCTTTAAAATCCCCTTAAAAGACCAGGGGCAACTCCCTCCATCTGGAGAAAATAAGGTTCAGTCTCCAGATGTGACAAGCCTTCTTTACTGTAAGAGCGGTGAATCTGGGGAATAGTCACCTCAGGAGCTGGTCACAGCAGGGACAGGTGATGGCTTCAAAAAAGGCAAAGATCATTTCTTACGGCAGACAAAATCCACACTTACTTAAATGTATAGAATTCTTGTATGAACAATTCTCCAGTCTGATCACCACATAGGATCAGGATGGAAATGTTTCCCTTTTGGGCAGATATGAGTTTGTTTTATTCCTTCCTCTTGATCAGTAGGAGGAAACAATGGTCTAAAATGTACCGCTACCTCTTACCTTCATCCACATCCTCTCTGATGCTTTGGTTGAACTTGATGTACATGTGTCTTTTCCCAGCGATGTAACTATATAACTATGTGAATGGAAATCATCGCTCCTCCTGCTAATAATTCTGCTTCTTTATGTTGGGTGAACTATAGGCCCACAAGATGTCAGGGCCCAGTTGTGAATGTGACCTCTGTATCCCCCACAGCTGCACCGCTGCCTCTCTCCTGCTGTATTCTGTCACTGCTGAGAATTGTGCTTGTGTTTAACCCCTTCACGACCAGCCCACGTAGATTAACGGGCTGCCGTGCTGGGCTTTTCTCCTGCAGCCCGTTAATTCACGTGCTGTCAGAACAGCGTGCACAGCGCTCTCCCTGTGCTCTGAATCTCTCAGCACACGCTGCTACTAGCAGCCTAAGTGCTGAGAGAAGACATCAGGACCGGATTGGTGTCGGTCCTGATCACGTGATCACCATGATAAACTTATCATGATGATCACAGCAAAGTTTGTTGCAGCAAGAAACTTTCGTGCTGTTTGTTACAAGGTTTCTCCTCCCTCCCTGTCAGATCGTTCTGAGACAGTGGGGGAGAAGAAGCTGTGCCGAGCAGCTGCTGTGTGTCTCGTATAAAGACACAATGACTGTGAAACACACAAAAACACCCCCACATAGATAGTTTAGTGTAGGCAGCTAGTTATAGTTTAGGTAGATAGTACTCAGACTAGGACAATTAATTAGTTAATTAATAATCAATTAGGGCTTAGAATGTGTGTGTGTATGTATATATATATATATATATATATATATACACACACACACGTAATATATATTATATGTAGACATATATTTGAAATTTGTTAATACTAAAAATTTATAATTAGGGATGTTATATATCTATATCATCAAATAGATATATACGTACATGTATACACACATATACTTATATAAATCTCTTCATATATTTGACACGTCTGTAAATTCTAAATACATTGATTCATTGTTAGGCTGTGTTCACACAGAATTTTTTGCAGGAGGAAAATTCCTCCTGCAAAAACTGTTCCAGACGTTTTTTGCACAGTGGTTTGCCAAAAACTCGTCAAAACACTCGTCGAGGTGTTTTTTTTACTCTTCTGACTGATTGAAATGGAGTTTTGGAGGCGGAAACCGCCTCAAGATAGGTCATGTCGCTTCTTTTTACCGCGATGCGTTTTTTTTGCTCACGGTAAAAAAGCTCGTCCAACTCCCATTGAAATCAATGGGAGACATTTTCGGGCGGTTTTTGACGAGTCTTGCGGAGCGGTTTCCGCGCCGAAAAACTAGTTAAAAAAACTCTGTGTGAACAGGGCCTTAGGGTTGTTCATAAATGTATTGATCAATGGATTAGTGGACTTTTTCTTTGTTACTTTTAGTAAAACTGTACGTAAAAAATGGCACGCAAGTTATATACCACTGAAGAGGCATTTGCTCTCTTGGATTATGATAGTGAATGGGCTCACTTTTGGGGGGTTTCTGCTGTTTTGGTTCCTCCACGGCGTTGCAAATGGGATATGGCACCGAAAACCGTTATAGCAAAATTTGAGCTCCAAAACCCAAATGGCGCTCCTTCCCTTCTGAGGGCTGTAATGTGTTCAAATATAAGTTTATGACGACATATGGGGTTTTGCCGTAATCAGGATAAATTTCTTTACAAATGTTGGGGCGCTTTTTCTCCTTTATTCTTCGCAAAAATTAAAAATGTCTATGTTTCTTCAGAAGAAATGTAGATTTTCATTTTCACAGACTAACGCCAATAAATTCAGCAAAAAACCTGTGGAGTTAAAATGCTTACTATACAACTAGATAAATTCCTTGAGGTGTGTAGTTTCCAAATTGGGGTCACTTTTTGGGGGTTTCTACTGTTTAGGTACCACAAGACCTCTTCAAACCAGACATGGAGCCTAAAATATATTGTAATAAAAAGGAGGCTTCAAAATCCACTAGGTGCTCCTTTGCTTCTGAGGCCGGTGTTTCAGTCCATTATCACACTAGGGCCACATGTGGGATATTTCTAAATACTGCAGAATGTGGGCAATAAATATTGAGTTGCGTTTCTCTGGTAAAACCTTCTGTGTTACAGAAATTTTTCTATTACAAATGAATTTCTGCAAAAAAAATTACATTTGTAAATTTCACTTCTACTTTGCTTTAATTCCTGTGAAATGCCTAAAGAGTTAAGAAACTTTCTAAATGCTGTTTTGAATACTTTGAGGGGTGAAGTTTTTAAAATGGGGTGAATTATGGGGAGTTTCTAATATATAAGGCCCTCAAAGCCACTTCAGAACTGAACTGGTCTATGAAAAAATAGGTTTTGGAAATTTCTTGAAAATGTAAGAAATTGCTGCTAAAAATCTAAGCCTTGTAACGTCCTAGAAAAATAAAAGGATGTTCAAAAAACTATGGCAACATAAAGTAGACATATGGGGAATGTTAACTAGTAACTATTGTGTGTGGTATTAATATCTGTTTTGCAAGCAGATACATTCAAATTTAGAAAAATGCAATATTTTGAAAATTTTCTATACATTTTGGTGTTTTTCACAAATAAATATTGAATTTATCGACCACATTTTTTCACAGACATAACGTACAATATGTCACGAGAAAATAATCTCAGAATCGCTTGGATAGGTAAAAGCATTCCGGAGTTATTACCACATAAAGTGACACATGTCAGATTTGAAAAAATTGCCTGCGTCCACAAGGCCAAAACAGGCTGTGTCCTGAAGGGGTTAATACCATGCACTTCTGATAATGATGATGATGATATATATTCATATAGTGAGAAAAGCACCTTATGATTTGTTATATATTTCTATAAGCTTAAACCCATATGTGAAGTCCAGTAGTGAATATAATTTTAGTCATGGAGTGAAAGAGCAGATCAGTAAAGGCCCATTTATAAGGGACAATTCTATCCCAGTTATATTTACATTCAGATACAAATAATCATTTTTTTTTTATAAGAATGCTTTATATAAAGTACATTATCCTGATAATCTCCTCATGTAAATGGGCCTTTACAGCAGCTACCTGACTGTGAGAAAGGAACAAAGCTCCTTATTCAGATCCAAATCAAAAATACAAAGCAATAAAAATAATCAAAATGATATGAATCTGATAAACAGAAAAGGCAAATTACAGAAATTCTCAAATATATTCCTATCAGTGAAGAATTATACAAATCTTTCTGAAATGTCTTCTTCATAGACCTCTTTATACAATGTCCGCAGTGATCTAGTTGACCTGTTAAGAAGGAAATTAGTGTAGATTTGATAGGGATTGGTCAATTTAGTATTTGAAAAATTAGCTTTATCCAGAAATAAGAAAGAAATTGTATTTTTTATTAATAGAGTAATTTTATGTTCTTTCTAGTTTTTGGTGCCACAATGGGGTGGGGTGTCGCTTTTTTATAAAATGGTGCATCCTTCCCATGTGCTGGAAGTGAAAGGGTCCCTGGTGTGTGAGTGCGATGAGGAAATTAGATTGTGAGCCCCTCTGGGGACAGGGACTGATGTGAGTTACTATAATCTATCTATAGAGACGTCTTTTGTAGCTGCTCTGGGCTCCCGCTGACTAATAAGGGTCCTGTATAAGAGTGCCCCCATATAACAATGCTGTAGTAGGGCCAGAGAACCCCTGTAATGTATGAAATATAACAAACTCTCTACATGTTTAGGACCTTTATAAAATATTTGTAAGATCTTTGAATCAGTTTCTGCTGCTTTTGTGGATATTTGTTATAATAAACGGTTCCGCTGTTTACTACTTATTCTTGTCGTCTTTGTCTTTTTTTATACCGGTGATTGAGTGTTGGTTTATGTGTGTAATACAAAAAAAGAGTAAAGTTCCTTTAATCTGGAATTCAGTATCCCGCAAAATTCTGATTAACCGACCCCAAATTGTAAGATAATCTGGAATCTGAGAAAACAAGAAGCAGAAGACTTAGGAGGGAGAAGCTATGATGAGACTCCCGGATTTCTACTTCTACAAGGACATTTTATAAACTTGTTTATTTTTCATCTAATCGTACAGAATGTCTGATAATCTGGGATCTGTCAAATCCCACTAATGTTGGATTTACAGAATAATACTGCACTCGGATAAAGAACCAAGCTTTACGTGAGCTCCAATTCATTAACAAGTCTTACGTTACAGTTAGGTCCGGAATTATTTGGACAGTGACACAAGTTTTGGCATTTTAGCGTTTTTTTTTTTTTAAAACATTGAATATACAATTATATAATCAACATGGGCTTAAAGTGCAGACTCTCATCTTTAATTTGAGGGTATTCACATCCTAATTTGAGGAATGTCTTAGGAATTATAGCTCTTTAATATGTAGCTGCCTCTTTTTCAAGGGACCAAAGGTAATTGAACAATTATCTCATTGGCTATTTAATGGGCTGCATGGGCTATTCCCCTCGTTAATCCATCATCAATTAAGCATGTAAAAGGTCTGGTGTTGATTCCAGATGTGGCATTTGCATTTGGAAGCTGTTGCTGTGAACCCACAACATGAGGTCAAAGGAGCTCTCAATGTAAGTGAAACAGACCATCGTTAGGCTGAAAAAAATGAAGAAATCCATCAGAGATAGCACAAATGTTAGGAGTGGCCAAATAAACTGTTTGATACATTCTTGAAAAGAAAGAGCGCACTGGTAATCTCGTGAACTCTAAAAGGCCTGGACGTCCACGAATGAAAACAGTGGTGGATGATCACAGAACCTTTCCATGGTGAAGAAAAACCCTTTCACAATATTTACCCAAGTGAAGAACACTCTCCTGGAAGTAGGAGTAACAGTATCTAAGTCTAAGTCTACCATAAAGAGAAGACTTCATGAGAGCAAATACAGAGGGTTCATCACAAGGTGCAAACCATTAATCAGCCTCAAAAATAGAAAGGCCAGATTAGACTTTGCCAAACAACATGTAAAGAAGCCGCCCAGTTCTGGAACAGCATGAAACTAAGATCAACCTGTACCAGAATGATGGGAGGAAGAAAGTATGGAGAAGGCTTGGAACGGCTTATCATCCAAAGCACAAAACATCCTCTGTAAAACATGGTGGAGACAGTGTGATGGCATGGGCATGCATGGCTGCCAAAGGCACTGGGTCACTAGTGTTTATTGATGATGTGACTGAAGACAAAAGCAGCCGGATGAATTCTGAAGTGTTCAGGGATTTACTTTCTGCTCAGATTCAACCAAATGCAGCAAGGACGTCGCTTCACAGTACAGATGGACAATGACCCAAAACATATTTCGAAGGAAACCCAGGAGTTCTTTAAGGCAAAGAAGTGGAATATTCTGCATTGGCCAAGTAAATCACCAGATCTCAACCCGATCGAGCTGCATTTCACTTGCTTAAGACAAAACTTAAGGCAGAAAGACCCACAAACAAGCAACAACTGAAGACACTGCAGTAAAGGCCGGGCAAAGCATCACAAAGGAGGAAACCCAGCGTGTGGTGATGTCCATGGGTTCCAGACTTCAGGCAGTCATTGCCTTCAAAGGATTCGCTACAAAGTATTAAAAATAAAAACCATTTTATTTATGGTAATGTTAATTTGTCCAATTACTTTTGAGCCCTTGAAATGAGGAGGTTGTGTAGAAAAATGGTTACAATTCCTAAACGTTTCACAGGATATTTTTGTTCAACCCCTTTTATTAAACCTGAAAGTTTACACTTCAATTGCATCTCAGTTGTTTCATTTCAAATAGAGCCCAAATCATGAAGACTGTGTCACTGTCCAAATAATTCTGGACCTAACTGTATAAAATGTGGCTACCTAAGCAGGGGTGTAACAAGAAGCCATGGGGCGCAGGAGAAAAACAGAACAGGCTTCACTGCAAAGATGATCATCACCAGCAGCAAGTGTGTCCAGGAAATTGAGAGTTATGATTTGTATGGTTTTCAGTCCCTGTAGGTGCACAAAAAAAAAATTCTGGCACCCCTCCATCATGCACAGTGAATCCCAACTATTCCTCACCTTTAATAATATGGAGATGACCCCTTAGATGCTGGATTCTATAAAAGCTGCTATGTCTGCTACAGCGGCAGACACAGACAGCTGAACAGTATATGGGCCCAATACCAATAATATGTCTGCCCCTAGCCTTCTACCTTGGTTATTATACACTTGTGACCAGGAACATGTGCAAAAATCCTAAGGCCCTAAAGCAAAACTCAGAATGGGTCCCACGTCCAACTGAGAGCTCCAGCAAGTGTACTACACCTTTATTAAAGGTAACATCCTTCATTATGTTTTTGGATCCAAAATTCTGTGCCAATAAATTTCATAATACACCGCGTTCCAAATTATTATGCAAATGTTATTTTTTGCTGATTTTCCTAAATAGTCGATGCAAATGACAGTCAGTATAATCTTCAAGCCATCAACCCTTGGAGTATAATGCAAATTTTATTCAACAAATCTCCTAATGATAATAGATTTTTTTTTAGAAGTAAAAAACTCAAAATACACGGTTTCAAATTATTATGCACAACAGAAATCAAAACATTTTAAAGGTTGTAAAGAGAAGTAAAATGGTAATTTGTTGAATTTGCAGCGTCAGGAGGTCATATTTACAGAAATTAAAAGCTCTTTCAATCAAAAAAAACTTAGCAGGCCAAGTTACATGTTAACATAGGACCCCTTCTTTGATATCACCTTCACAATTCCTGCATCCATTGAATTTGTGAGTATTTGGACAGTTTCTGCTTGAATATCTTTGCAGGATGTCAGAATAGCCTCCCAGAGCTTCTGTTTTGATGTGAACTGCCTCCAACCCTCATAGATATTTTGCTTGAGGATGCTCCAAAGGATCTCAATAGGATTTCGGTCAGGGGAACATGGGGGCCACACCATGAGTTTCTCTCCTTTTATGCTCATAGCAGCCAATGACACAGAGGTATTCTTTGCAGCATGAGATGGTGCATTGTCATGCAGGGAGATAATTTTGCTACGGAAGGCACGGTTCTTCTTTTTGTATCACGGAAGAAAGTGGTTAGTCATAAACTCTACGTACTTTGCAGAGGTCATTTTCACACCGTCAGGAACCCTAAAGGGGCCTACCAGCTCTCTCTCCCCATGATTCCAGCCCAAAACATGACTCCGCCACCTCCTTGCTGACGTCGCAGCCTTGTTGGGACATGGTGGCCATTCACCAACCTTCCACTACTCCATCCATCTGGACCATCCAGGGTTGCACAGCACTCATCAGTAAACAACACGGTTTGAAAATTAGTCTTCATGTATTTCTGAGCCCACTGCAACCGTTTCTGCTTGTGAGCATTGTTTAGGGGTGGCCGAATAATAGCTTTATGCACACTTGCAAACCTCTGGAGGATCCTACACCTTGAGGTTTGCGGGACTCCAGAGGCACCAGCGGCTTCAAATACCTGTTTGCTGCTTTGCAATGGCATTTTAGCAGCTACTCTCCTAATCCTATTAATTTGTCTGGCAGAAACCTTCCTCATTATGCCTTTATCTGAACGAACCCGTCTGTGCTCTGAATCAGCCACAAATCTTTTCACAGTACGATGATCACGCTTAAAGGGAACCTGTCACCAGCATTTTAGCTATAAAGCCAGAAATACCTGGTGAAAGTGGGGGAAAAATCATTGTCATCTAAGCTATAAATATGTTCTAAGTAAGCTCTGTACCTTTAGTATTCCGTTTTTCAGTGGTCCCACACCGTATGCAAATGAGCAGAAAAGAGTCAAATCTTCATCTGAAAAGAGTCAGGTTTTCATTCCTCCAGCATCTCAGAGTGGACTCCACCTCCTTCTTTTTGATTGAAAGCTCCTTAGCCAGTCAGGGCCGGACAGGTGGTGGCAGTGGGCGTGGTTAAGAAGCTGCATCCCAGAGGGAAAAATAATTACCATAAAAGGCGGGAAAAGTTTAAACGACTATATTTACTGACAGAGGAGGACTTCAGGAAAGAAGAGAACAGGAATGAACTCTGGACAGCTGCGGCCATTGAGGGGTCCGGCGAGTTTAACAGGTAAGATGTTGATGACAGGATCCCTTTAAGTTTTCTTGAAATATCCAATGTTTTCATACCTTGTCCAAGGTATTGCACTATTTCATGCTTTTCGGCAGCAGAGAGATCCCTTTTCTTTCCCATATTGCATGAAACCTGTGGCCTGCTTAATAATGTGGAACGTCCTTCTTAAGTAGTTTTCCTTTAATTGGGCACGCCTGGCAAACTAATTATCACAGGTGTCTGAGATTGATTACAATGATCCAAAGAGCCCTAAGACACAATACCATCCATGAGTTTAATTGAAAAACGAATAATTAAATGTTTATGACATTTAAATCCAATGTGCATAATAATTTGGAACACGGTGTATATCTGGGGAGCTCTGTTTTCTGACTTGTGATATACAGTATATCTCTGGGTGTATACAGCAGCCACTAGGGGGAGCTCACTACATATGTATTTATATAGCTAGTGTTTAACTCAAGGGGTGTAATTGTACATCTTTATGTAGTGATCGTCCCTTAGTGGCTTGTGCAAATAGCTGCTATGACGGTGTCATTTGTCAGTGTTTCCATCAGGGAAGCTGCTGTGACATCACAAGAGGGTTTCAGCACCCGCGCACGCTCGACCGCACAAGCGCGCGCACAAAGGTCCGCAGGCGCGCGCACGCGCGCGAACGACCGGGCGTGCCGGCGCGCAACCTGCTCGTGCCCGCACCACAAGAACATCCCCGAACATCCCCGGCGCACAGACTACTTACCTGCTGGCCCCCCTCCTCCTTCTCCGCCTCCTCCTTCTCCACCTCAGCCTCCCTCAAGAGCGTAGCTACGTAAGGAGAGGGGGAGGAGTCCAGTTGTTGCGCGGCGGCAGGAGTTTGTCGATCAATTTTCTGGAGCCTGGAGGTGAAGGACGACATGTGGACCGAAGACATCGCCTGAAGAGGACTGGAGTGGGAGCAGTTCTTCTGACACAGTGAGTAAAATGTCTCAAAGTGCTGATCATGTATGGCCCTGTTCACACAGAGTATTTTGCAGGCCGAAAAAATCTGCCTCAAAATTCCTTAAAGAATTTTGAGGCAGATTTTGACCTGCCCACAGTATGTTGCCGCGTTTTTTGCCCGCGGCGATTGAGGACAGCAGACAAAAAACACAGCGAAAAATGAATTTTCTGCCTCCCATTGATTTCGATGGGAGGTCAGAGGCGGAACAACGGCAAGAAAGGACGTGCTGCTTTTTCTTTTTTCCGCGACTGGCTCCTATTGATTTCAGATTAAATCAATGGGAGGCGGTTTTGGAAGTTCTTTGGTGCTGATTCTGACGCAGTGTCCGAGTCAATATCAAGGCCCAAAAACTCTGTGAACTGGGCCTTATTGTTAGGGCTTATTCAGAAGAACATGTAATACATCCGTGCAACGTGTGTGATTTTCACGCACCTCGCACGGACCTATGTTACTCTATGGGGTCGTGCAGACTGTCAGTGATTTTCACGCAGCGTGTGTCCGTGTGTCCGCTGCGTAAAACTCACGACATGTCCTATATTTGTGCATTGTTCGCGCATCACGCACCCATTGAAGTCAATGGGTGCGTGAAAATCACGCCCAGCACTTCCGCAGCAGTATAAACTATGAGTGAAAACAGAAAAGCACCACGTGCTACAAACATACAAACAGAGTGTCATAATGATGGCGGCTGCGCGAAAATCACGCAGCCGCGCATCATACGCTGCTGACACACGGAGCTGTTATGGACCTTTTGCATGCGCAAAACGCCACGTTTTTTGCGCGTGCAAAAAGCACACTCTTGTGTAAATCCGGCCTTAGGGTAGGAACACACTAGGCATGAACGCTGCGGATTTTATGCAACACATTTTGTGGAAAATCCGCAGCGTATCACAGTCGCAGCCGAGTGGATGAGATTTGAACAAATCTCATCCACACGCTGCAAAAAAAATGGACCTGCAGTGTGGCTTTTTAAGCCGCAGCGTGTCAATTTATTCTGTGGAATCGCTGCTCCTATGTTGCGGAAATGCTGCGGTTCTGCCGCAAAAATCACACATGAGAAAAAAAAAGGTACTTTTTTACATTTATAAAAAAGTTTAGACTTACCCCGGCCGTAGTCCTGGTGACGCGATCCTCTATTCTTAGCGCAGCCCGGCCTCCTGTCATGACGTTTCATCCCATGTGACCGCTGCAGTGGTCACATGGTCTACAGCGTCATCCCAGGAGGCGGGGCTACGTTCAGAAGAGAGACATGCGTCACCTAAACTACGGCCGGGGCAAGTCTAAACTTTTTTATAAATTTAAAAAAGTGCCTTTTTTTTTTTTCTCATTTGTGATTTTTGCGGCAGAACCGCAGCATTTCCGCAACAGAGGAGCGCCGATTCCACAGAATAAATTGACATGCTGCGGCTTAAAAAGCCACACTGCAGGTCCATTATTTTTGCAGCGTGTGGATGACATTTGTTCTAATCTCATCCACTCGGCTGCGACTGTAATACGCTGCGGATTTTCCACAAAATGTGTTGCATAAAATCCGCAGCGTTCATGCCTAGTGTGTTCCTACCCTAAGGCCGGATTTACACAAGAGTGTGCTTTTTGCGCGCAAAAAAAACGTGGCGTTTTGCGCATGCAAAAGGTCCATAACAGCTCCGTGTGGCAGCAGCGTATGATGCGTGGCTGAGTGATTTTCGCGCAGCCGCCATCATTATGACACTCTGTTTGTATGTTTGTAGCACGTGGTGCTTTTCTGTTTTCATTCATAGTTTATACTGCTGCGGAAGTGCTGGCCGTGATTTTCACGCACCCATTGACTTCAATGGGTGCGTGATGCGCGAACAATGCACAAATATAGGACATGTCGTGAGTTTTACGCAGCGGACACACGGACACACGCTCCATGAAAATCACTGACAGTCTGCACGGCCCCGTAGAGTAACATAGGTCCGTGCGAGGCGCGTGAAAATAACGTGCGTTGCACTGATGTATTACACGTTTGTCTGAATAAGCCCTAACAATAAGGCCCAGTTCACAGAGTTTTTGGGCCTTGATATTGACTCGGACACTGCGTCAGAATCAGCACCAAACAACTTCCAAAACCGCGGAAAGTAAGTCGCGGAAAAAAGAAAAAGCAGCACGTCCTTTCTTGCCGCGGTTCTGCCTCTGACCTCCCATCGAAATCAATGGGAGGCAGAAAATGCATTTTTCGCTGCTTTTTTTGTCTGCTGTCCTCAATCGCTGCGGGCAAAAAAACGCAGCAAAAAAACGCGGCAAGATAGTGTGGTCAGGTCAAAATCTGCCTCAAAATTCGGTGCGCGGTTCCAGGCGGTCGCGGGTGCGCGGGCGGTCACAGGTGCGATCGGTCGCATGGGCGGCGGTGTTTGACGGCCCCCATGACGACCCCCATGCTACCCAGGGCCGCCATCAGGGGGGGTATTAGGGGTACTGATGTGAGAGGCCCGGCCAAACCTAATTGAAAGGGGGGCCCGCAGCTCACGACATTCTTTTGGTGAAAAAAACGGGCCCCATTGCAGGGGCCTGTTTTTTTTCTACCAAAGGCAAGTTGCAGCAGTTGCCGGGCCCCCCTTTCAATTAGGTTTGGCCGGGCCTCTCACATCAGTACCCCTAATACCCCCCCTGATGGCGGCCCTGGGTACCATGATATAGTGCTGGACGGAGTACCGTTAACAGGTGGTGCCACGGTAGGGGGGCCCAGAAAATTTAGCTGTATGGGGCCCTGAAATTCCTGATGGCGGCCCTGTTTGGGAAGGTTAGTATGACCCAGAGTGTGAAGAAGCGCCCCGACGCGCGTTTCGCCTGTAGCTTTACCAAGGGGTACCGATATTGTGTCGATGCCCAGTTTAAATCATGAATAAAGAGAGTCATGTGGTCCGTCCGTGACCAATCAGATGCCGGTCTAAGCAGCGCATGAATGTGACAAGCGCGGTGACGCGAGAGTGCCGCCGCTGAACGTCACTGCCCCACTGCGCATGCGCGAATCCCGGACACGTCACCAGGGAAACAGCGCAGGAAGCACTAGAAGACGGTCGGCGGGGGAAGCCCACGCCCCACTTCACTATTCATGCGCATCCCCAGCATTGATCCGGAATGTAAGTATATATCAAATTAAACTAAGAGAGCCCAGAGGTAGCTCTGTGTATATGTATGTACTGCCTATATGTAAAATTGAGGTGCAATTCACGTGTTCCGTTGTATGTTAGTGCCATCTAGTGGCTGTAAATAAAAATTAAGGAAAAAATGTGCAGTGTCAAAAAATGTGAATGTGAAGTATAACAAAGGAAATTTTTGACAAAGCAAAAAGATTAATAATTATACAATATGGTATAAATAAATAAACAATGTTTCTAAATATACACATACTTGAAGTAAAAAAGTGAAATGTGTTTCTTACAGAAAATAATTGAATCATTAAATTAATAAATTAGACAAAGTGCCTAGAGAAATAAAATACTATTATACAAAAACAAACGTGATTAAGGCATTACATAGTATGCAAAAGAAAAATTGTGTTAAGGTGCCAATTAAAGCACAAAGATGAATAAATAAATAAATATGTAAACGGTAATCAAGAAATAGCCCAAAATAATAAATAAAGGAAGTAAAGATATTAAAATACAGCCAATAATCTAAATGACACATGTCCTCAAGGGTATTATACATATATTCAGATAACACTGGAATAAAAAAGAGGGGAACGAGACACTCGCTTTATCCATTCGCGGCTCATCCCGGGATCCATGCTGGTGGCGTAGATATGTATATGCATCGAACATAAATGTCGAACTTGGATAGACGTTCAAATCTGGGCATTAACAAAAATATAAACAAAAAGCACTTTATTATCACATAAAAAAGTTAAAAGAATAAAACCGGTAGAGACATCAAAGGAAAGCTGCAAAACTAAATTTTTCATTTAAACCCAGAGGAGTCATAGTACCCAAAATCGTGATCCATCTACATTCCTTTTGGGCCAACAAAGTCTTCGCATCTCCGCCTCTGACATCACAATGTACCCTGTCGATTCCCCTAACCTTGAAACTATTAGGGTCTCCCCCGTGGCAAAGTTTAAAGTATTTAGGGATGGTTTTTAGCATTGTTAAATCCTCAATTTCCCTTGCAGCCACTATGTCCCTAACATGCTCTCTGACTCGAATTTTAAATTGTCTAGTAGTTAGACCCACGTAGATTTTTGAGCAGCCACAGGTGGCGTAGTAGATCACAAAACTAGTGTTACAGGATAGGTAATCGAAGATTTTAAAAATCCGTTCACCTCCGGCAGATTCAAATGTAGTTGATCGAACTATGTTTGCACAAGCCACGCAGTCACCACATGGGTAGCAGCCCTGAATAGGGCCTCTAGTCGAAAAAGGATGCATTTGTTTAGGCACATAGTGACTTTTAATGAGAATATCCTTGAGGTTCTTACACCTCCTTGCTGTCATCTGAGGATTTTTTGGTAAAGAAGTCAAAAAGGCCTGTTCTGTCTGCAATACAGGCCAATGTTTCTTCAAAATAGACCGCATCAATTGCCATTGGTTGTTAAAGGTTGAAAGAAATCTGACCACATTATTATCCTTTTTCTCAACCCTAACAGGGTGTAGCAGGGTTCTCCGGTCTGTATTTTTGGCCCGCCTATAGCCATTTTTGATACATCTTTTACTATACCCTCTTTCCTGGAATCGTGATTGTAGGTATCTTGCCTGATTCTCAAATTTGGCCTCTGAGGAACAGATCCGCCTCATCCTAAGGAACTGACCAACTGGGACAGCCTTGAAAGTGGAATGTACGTGTGCCGATGTAGCGTGTAATAAAGAATTCGTAGACGTCTCTTTCCTGAATACATCCGTCTGTAGCACCCCATGGGTGTCTACTTCAATGGATATATCCAGAAAATTGACTTGTAGTGACATCAGATACAACTTTGAATTAGATAAGCTGCTGTGACATCACAAGTGGGTTTTAGTTAGGTAAGCTACTGTGACATCACAAATATCTTCCTGTCAGGTAAGCATCTATAACATAACAAATATGTTTCTGTCAGCTAAGCTGATGTGACATCACCAAAAATGTTTTAGTCGGGTAAGATGCTGTGATATCACAAATGTCTTTCTGGCAGCTGAACTGTTGTAACATTGCGCGCCAAAGTACAATACCTCACTAAAAGTCATTTCCAAAAGTTGGCAAGTAGATATCAAGCATATTGTAAAGGATCTGCCAGGCACAGCTTCGGGGTTAACTCCCATAGGTAATCAGTCTACACCTGAATCTATGTCTCTGAGACTGACTCCTTCTTCCACCACTCAGGATGGCAGGCTTAGGAGTGGGAGAGCCTATCGCAGCCTGGCCAGACGGAGCTAGCTCCCGCAATCTGTCTATTTATACCTGCCTTTCCTGTTTCTCCCTTGCTTGTGATTCTTTCCGTGTGGTTTCCTGGCCCAGCTACAGCTCCTAACTATTTGATCCTGCTCCATACTGACCCTGGCTTTCTGACTACTCTTCTGCTCTGCATTTGGTACCTCGTGCTCTCCTGGTTTGACTTGGCTCATTCACCACTCTGTTGCTCACGGTGTTTCCGTGGGCAACTGCCCCTTTCCCTTTGCTTTGTATTCCCTTGTATGTTTGTCTCGTGCACTTACTGAGCGTAGGGACCGCCGCCCAGTTGTACCCCGTCGCCTAGGGCGGGTCGTTGCAAGTAGGCAGGGACAGAGTGGCGGGTAGATTAGGGCTCACTTGTTCGTTTCCCTACCCCCGTCGTTACATAATCACAAGCCCATACCTAGTCTACCCTGGTCCCTGACACCACTATGGACCCAATTGTGACCCTGGCTCAGCAAATGCAGGGTCTCTCCCTACAGGTCCAGGCCCTGGCTCAGAAGGTCAACCAGCCTGATGCTACCTTGGTAGGTCCCCTCACCTCAACTCCTGAACCCCACCTCAAGTTGCCCGACCGGTTCTCAGGGGACCGGAGGGCTTTTCTCTCCTTTCGGGAGAGTTGCAGGCTTTACTTTCGCTTAAAGCCCCACTCCTCACGTTCTGAGAGCCAGCGAGTGGGTATAATTATGTCCCGGCTCCAGGACGGGCCCCAAGAATGGGCCTTCTCCTTGGCTCCTGACGCCCCTGAACTTTCCTCCGTTGATCTTTTCTTTTCTGCTCTCGGACTCATTTATGACGAGACTGACAAGACTGCCTTTGCCGAGAGTCAGCTGGTGACCTTACGTCAGGGTAAGAGACCTGTTGAGGAGTATTGTTCTGACTTTAGGAAGTGGTGCGTAGCTTCTCGGTGGAATGACCCTGCCTTAAGGTGCCAGTTTAGGTTGGGTCTGTCGAATGCCCTGAAAGACCTGCTAGTTAGCTATCCCTCTTCTGACTCCCTAGACAAGGTTATGGCTTTAGCGGTACGACTTGACCGACGTCTCAGGGAACGACAACGCGAACGGTTATGTGTTTTCTCCTCCGACTCCCCCATGATGCCTTCCGAGGTTCCGTTGCTTCGTTCTTCCCCGGAAGACTCAGAGGTACCTATGCAACTCGGGGCCTCCGTGTCCCCCCAACAACGTAGAGATTTCCGCAGGAAGAATGGTCTCTGCTTCTACTGTGGGGATGACAAGCATCAAGTGAACAACTGTCCTAAGCGTAAGAATGCAGCCGGAGAACTTCCACGCCTAAGTGATCATCGGGGAGGTCACTTGGGCGCACAGGTATTTCCCGTAAATATGAAACGTAATAAGATCTTGCTTCCCTTTCAGGTCTCTTTTGGTGGTAGGTCTGCTACCGGCAGTGCCTTCGTGGATTCAGGGTCCTCTGCTAATATCATGTCTGTGGAATTTGCTATGTCTCTTGCTATGCCTTTGATTGATTTGCCTAAACCTGTCCCGGTAGGGGGTATCGACTCCACTCCTCTTGCTAATGGTTATTTTACACAGCATACCCCTGTTTTTGAACTCCTTGTTGGCTCCATGCATTTGGAGCAGTGCTCTGTACTGTTGATGCAGGGATTATCGTCCGATTTGGTTTTAGGCCTTCCCTGGTTGCAGTTGCATAATCCCACGTTTGACTGGAATACTGGGGAGCTTACCAAATGGGGTAATGAATGTTTGATGTCATATTTTTCTGTTAATTCTATTTCTCCCCCTGAGGAGGTGAACACGCTACCTGAGTTTGTTCGGGACTTCGCTGATGTTTTCTCTAAGGAGGCCTCCGAAGTGTTACCTCCTCATAGAGAATACGATTGCGCTATCGAATTGGTACCAGGAGCTAAGCTTCCTAAGGGTAGGATATTTAATCTTTCTTGTCCCGAACATGAAGCCATGAGAGAGTATATCCAGGAATGCCTGGCCAAGGGTTACATTCGCCCCTCTACTTCTCCGGTAGGTGCTGGCTTCTTCTTCGTAGGGAAGAAGGATGGTGGTCTTAGGCCATGCATTGACTACCGTAACCTGAATAAGGTTACTGTAAGGAACCAGTATAGCCTTCCTTTGATTCCTGATCTCTTTAATCAGGTTCAGGGGGCCCAATGGTTCTCTAAGTTTGATCTACGGGGGGCGTATATCCTTATCCGCATCAAAGAGGGGGATGAGTGGAAGACTGCGTTTAACACGCCGAAGGTCATTTCGAATACCTTGTCATGCCCTTTTGGGTTGTGTAATGCGCCGGCGGTCTTCCAGAATTTCATAAATGAGATTTTGAGAGATTACCTGGGGATATTTCTTGTAGTGTACCTTGATGACATACTGGTGTTTTCCAAGGACTGGCCCTCCCACATTGAGCATGTCAGGAAGGTGCTCCAGGTCCTTCGGGAAAACAAACTGTTTGCAAAAACCGAAAAATGTGTGTTTGGGGTACAGGAGATACCATTTTTGGGTCGAATCCTCACTCCTCATGAATTCCGCATGGACCCCGCCAAGGTTCAGGCTGTGGCGGAATGGGTCCAACCTGCCTCCCTGAAGGCGTTACAGTGTTTTTTGGGGTTCGCTAATTATTACAGGAGATTCATTGCTAACTTCTCGGTCATCGCTAAGCCTCTTACGAACCTCACTCGCAAAGGTGCTGATCTCCTCCACTGGTCTCCAGAGGCTGTCCAGGCTTTTGAGGCCCTTAAGAAGTGCTTTATCTCGGCCCCGGTGCTGGTTCAGCTCAACCAAATTGAGCCATTTATCGTGGAAGTTGACGCATCCGAGGTGGGAGTGGGGGCTGTCTTGTCCCAGGGTACCAGGTCCCTCACCCATATCCGCCCCTGTGCCTACTTCTCCAGGAAGTTTTCGCCCACTGAGAGTAACTATGATATTGGCAACCGCAAACTCTTAGGCATTAAATGGGCATTTGAAGAGTGGTGCCACTTCCTGGAGGGGGCTAGGCACCAGGTAACGGTCCTTACCGACCACAAGAATCTGGTTTTCCTAGAATCTGCCCGGAGGCTAAACCCGGGACAAGCTCGATGGGCGCTATTTTTTACCAGATTCAACTTTTTGGTTACCTATAGAGCTGGGTCTAAAAGTATTAAGGTCGATGCACTGTCGCGTAGCTTCATGGCCAGCCCTCCTTCGGAGGAAGATCCTGCTTGTATTTTGCCTCCCAGTATAATCATTTCTTCTATTGATTCTGATTTAGTCTCTGAAATTGCAGCTGATCAAGGTTCAGCTCCCGGGAACCTTCCTGAGGACAAGCTGTTTGTTCCCCTGCAATGCCGGCTAAGGGTACTTAGGGAAAATCATGACTCCGCACTATCTGGTCATCCAGGCATCCTGGGTACCAAACACCTCATTGCCAGAAACTATTGGTGGCCTGGGTTGCCTAAAGACGTTAAGGCCTACGTCGCCGCTTGTGAGGTTTGTGCTAGGTCCAAGACTCCCAGGTCCCGACCAGCGGGCTTACTACGTTTGTTGCCCATTCCCCAGAGACCTTGGACACATATCTTCATGGATTTTATCACCGATTTGCCTCCATCCCAAGGCAAGTCGGTGGTGTGGGTGGTAGTAGACCGCTTCAGTAAGATGTGCCACTTTGTGCCCCTCAAGAAACTACCCAACGCCAAGACGTTAGCTACCTTGTTTGTCAAACACATCCTGCATCTCCATGGGGTCCCTGTCAATATTGTTTCGGACAGAGGGGTACAATTTGTTTCTTTGTTTTGGAGAGCCTTCTGTAAGAAGTTGGAGATTGATCTGTCCTTCTCCTCTGCTTTCCATCCTGAAACCAATCGCCAAACTGAGAGGACTAATCAATCTCTAGAACAATATTTAAGGTGTTTTATCTCTGACTGTCAATATGATTGGGTCTCATTCATTCCCCTCGCTGAATTTTCCCTTAATAACCGGGTCAGTAACTCGTCAGGGGTCTCCCCCTTTTTCTGTAATTTTTGGTTTAATCCACGGTTCTCCTCCATTTCACCTGGTAGTTCCAACAATCCCGAGGTAGAGGTCGTTCATCGGGAACTGTGCACAGTCTGGGCCCAGGTTCAGAGGAATCTAGAGGCGTCCCAGAGCGTACAAAAAACTTTGCGTCTTAAGGTCCCGTCCAAGAAGTTTGCTCCCCGGTTTATTGGGCCGTATAAGGTAATTGAAGTCCTTAATCCTGTCTCCTTCCGGCTGGAGTTACCCCCATCTTTTCGTATACACGACGTGTTTCATGCCTCCCTCCTTAAACGCTGCTCCCCGTCCTTGGCTCCCTCGAGGAAACCTCCTGTTCCCGTTCTCACCCCTGAGGGGGTGGAATTCGAGGTGGCCAAGATTGTGGACAGCAAGATGGTCCAAGGCTCCCTCCAGTACCAGGTCCATTGGAGAGGATACGGGCCTGAGGAGAGGACTTGGGTACTCGCCCGGGATGTTCACGCTGGGGTATTGGTCAGGAAGTTCCACCTTCGTTTCCCCAGTAAACCAGGTCCACTTAGAAAGGGTCCGGTGGCCCCTCATAAAAGGGGGGGTACTGTAAAGGATCTGCCAGGCACAGCTTCGGGGTTAACTCCCATAGGTAATCAGTCTACACCTGAATCTACGTCTCTGAGACTGACTCCTTCTTCCACCACTCAGGATGGCAGGCTTAGGAGTGGGAGAGCCTATCGCTACCTGGCCAGACGGAGCTAGCTTCCGCCCTCTGTCTATTTATACCTGCCTTTCCTGTTTCTCCCTTGCTTGTGATTCTTTCCGTGTGGTTTCCTGGCCCAGCTACAGCTCCTAACTATTTGATCCTGCTCCATACTGACCCTGGCTTTCTGACTACTCTTCTGCTCTGCGTTTGGTACCTCGTGCTCTCCTCATTTGACTTGGCTCGTTCACCACTCTGTTGCTCACGGTGTTTCCGTGGGCAACTGCCCCTTTCCCTTTGCTTTGTATTCCCTTGTATGTTTGTCTCGTGCACTTACTGAGCGTAGGGACCGCCGCCCAGTTGTACCCCGTCGCCTAGGGCGGGTCGTTGCAAGTAGGCAGGGACAGAGTGGCGGGTAGATTAGGGCTCACTTGTTCGTTTCCCTACCCCCGTCGTTACACATATTCTTTATTATTCAAATATAGTCAAAGGAAAAAAAAAAAGAAAAAGTTGTAAACCTTTTCATTCACCTCTGTTAAACGTACTTCTTCAGTTCAACTGGTCTCAACCACCATTACCCTCAGCCGCGCACACCTACCCAAGGGCGCCAAGCACAAACTCAATATTAATTACAGCTCTTTGTTCCTTTACCCAAACGGGAACCGACATTTCAGATGAATATCCCGTACGCTATCGGCTGTGCACAACACTTCTATCGTGCCTCATTTTAAAGTGTAGCTGCCATCAATTTTTTTGGTGTAATCAGTATTAGCTTATGATATATCCTTTTCTGGACATTCAAGTAAATTATATCTTTTACTTCTTTTAGTCTCTTTTTCCAGTAACTTTCATTTAGAGGCGAATGAGTCTGAAGTATTGGCTTGTGTCTGAATGAGTCTAAGGGTATGTGCACACGATAACTGGCTTTTACGTCTGAAATTACAGACTGTTTTCAGGAGAAAACAGCTCCGTCGTTTCAGACGTAAATGCTCCTCCTCGCATTTTGCGAGGCGTCATTGACGCCCGTAATCTTGAGCTGTTCTTCATTGAATTCAATGAAAAACGGCTCAAATTACGTTGCAAAGAAGTGTCCTGCACTTCTTTGACGAGGCAGTCATTTTACGCGTCGTCGTTTGACAGCTGTCAAACGACGACGTGTAAATCACAGGTCGTCGGCACAGTACGTCGGCAAACCCATTCAAATGAATGGGCAGATGTTTGCCGACGTATTGTAGCCGTATTTTCAGGCGTAAATCGAGGCATAATACGCCTCGTTTACGCCTGAAAATAGGTCGTGTGAACCCAGCCATAAGGCTGGAGCTTCAGTGAGGGCTTTGACCAATCAGATTCAGCATGGTATATCAGATGACATGATCAACCAATCAGCTGCTTAAAAAGAGGTCTGAACATGGGTGGAACCCCCTTATAAATGTTCATTATGAGCCATTTTGTTAAGATGCATAGATAAAATTCAGGACAGCTGTGGTGTAAGTTACTGGAAAGAAATCACAGTCACATAGTACAGGAGATATTTATCATATGATTCTACAGTGATTTCTCCAAAGACATAGAAAAGGATTATTTTAGTGACAGGTGCTCTTTAACATAATCCAAAATATATTCATTTTGTTTTTTCTTCCAAAGATCCCTTTTACCCCTTTACATATATTGTAATTGATAGATTTTTACATGATATGATCAATATTAGCCCTACGTTTAGTTGAGTTTTCCCAACTTACATAGTAAAGTGTCCATAGGTTTCCACTAGCCCGACAGAAGAAATGGCCAGACACAACATGAAATGATTGGGGGAGGCAGACATGACCAGGGTTGCAGGGGAGAAGGAAAGAGGTGAAAAGTTCAAATGGAGGAGGGGGAGGAAGGAGAAGGGGGGGAGGTGGTTTAGGAAGGGGCGAGGTTAACGAGGGCATATAGGTAGGATGAGGGCCAGGTTCGCGCCATTCACGCCCCAAAAAGCAGGTTAGCCCTTGTCACACAGGACTGACCTGAGGCGCGATGCAGGCCCTGATGGAGCAAGTGAAACAGGCTGTGGCGGAGCGGGGTATGGCCTGGCTTGAGGAGGAGCTCGGGCGGACAGGTCCGGCGGTCTCGGAGCAGGAGCTGTGTGCAGGGCTAGAGGAGGCAGCGGGAACGAGTGCTGCCGGGATGCAGGCATCGACAGAGGAGTTGACATCCCCCCTCCGGCGGTCACGGCGGGTGCGGCCTCCGGAGCGCCTTAGCCCGGACGCTTTACCCAGGGCTCGGCGCAGGCTTGGGAGCCCCTCGAGGGACCCTTCGGGCCGGGCTTCCGCTTCCACCGCTAGGGGAATCACGGTCGCCGGTCGGGCCCTTCGGAGAGAGGAGGACAGGATCCCAGGCTGGAGGGACAGCCTCCCGTCTCCAGGTCGACACCTCATGGAGCTGCGGCGGGCCGATATGGCGATGCACCAGTCGGGCGGCCCGCCTGTCAGCTGGATGACGTCCCTGGTCGGTCACGCAGACCACAATCGGTGGTGCTGCAGAGGCGGATGGAGGAGGAGGCAGTGGAGGGAGAGCAGAGGTTGGGACAGACCCTGACAACGCGTGGCGATTCCGAGGTCCAGGCCAGTAGATACGGCTGTAGAGCCTGCGGCGCGGCATCAGGCCCCAGATGTCCGGAGGCGGGTGAAGACGGAAGTGTGCCGATGGAGGATGGTCGTCGTGGGGGTCCCGTCGCCCCGGCTGGTGGGAACTCAGTGCCCACGCAGTCTGGTGAGTCACTCTCACCGTTGCATACGTTTCCAGCTATATTTAGATCCCCAGGGGTCGGTGGGGGTTCCCAGGGGGAGGCAGTTAGAGATGTTGAAAATAGTGGGTTGATGTCTACTGTTAGTGGGGGGGAGATGTGCAGGAATTGCTTGGCTGTGTAAAGGCGTTGCTAGCGCGTTGTGAAGGGGGCAGGTTGCCCGCTACATCCCCGGTCGCGGCGTGGGTCCCTGCAGCGGGGGGTGTCGGAAAGGCAGCGCACCCCCTGAGGGTGGTTCCCATGGCTGAGGTTGGGGGGGTGACGGTTGCGGTTCAGACTGACAAGGATAAGGATGTGGATAGGGTGAGGTTAGATGATAAAGCAAAAGGTGAAGTGTACGTTTGTTTCGAGGGTTTGTTGGGGGCACATTTAAAGCCTGAAGTAAAAGAGAAAATTTGGAAAGATGAATATGTCGAAATCTTCTCGCTTCTTCCCTTGGAAAAATTTTACTTAGATAAGGGTAAAAGGTGGGAAAGTAAAAAGGAGGAGGAGGAGAAGCGTCGATACCGTTTAATCCCTCAGACGTTTGTGAACTGGTTACAGGCGTTTGCCATTCTGGCGAGTGTTATAGGGGAAAATGCACCGGAAAATTGTTCCGCCCCTTTTCGGGTACATGGATGCTATAGGTGAGGCGCATCGGTCGTATGGTGGTCAGACTTGGTTGCGGTATGACGAACAGTTTCGTCAGAGGAAAGCGGTTCGTCCCAACATTCGGTGGAACAATAAAGACATTGGGCTCTGGTTGAAGGTGATGGCCCCGGCTAAGTTCGGGCAGTCCTTTCAAGGGGGGGGCTGGGGTGGCCGGCCCCTCAGGACAATCGGGGGGAGGGACAGGAGGGCGGTTGGGCTTGTGCTGGCAATTTAATGACGGCCAATGCAAGTTCGGGGCGGGATGTAAGTTCAAACATTCTTGCTCCTCCTGCGGCGGGACTTCGCACGGGTCCGCAAAATGTTTCAAAAAAGGTAAAGGCAAAGTGGGGAGTGGTGGTGGCCATGGGGCTGACTCCGGTGAGGTGGGAAGAGATGGAGCCGTACCTAAATAGGTTCCCGAATAGGGAAAAAGGGGAGTTGTTGTTGCGTGTTTTTCAGTTTGGTTTTGTGATCCCTTCCCCGGCTCACGCGGTTCCCCTTTTCTTTACGGAATTTGAAGTCGGCGATGGATTATCCGGAGCTGGTGTCAGACAAGTTGCGTAAAGAGGTGGGGTTAGGGCGTATGGCGGGTCCGTTCTTGTCTTGTCCCGTACAGGACATGGTGGTATCGCCACTAGGGGTTGTTCCAAAGAAAGAGCCAAATAAATTCCGGCTTATCCATCACTTGTCGCATCCGCGAGGGTTGTCCGTGAATGATGGCATTGCCCCTGAGCTGTGCTCGGTGGTATACACGTCGTTTGACGCAGCGGTCGAGTGGGTGCGATGGTACGGTGCTGGGGCCCTTATGGCTAAGACCGACATTGAGGCGGCTTTCCGGCTTCTCCCGGTTCACCCGGACAGCCAGCGGCTGTTAGGGTGTTACTGGGAGGGGGCTTACTATATGGATCGGTGTCTCCCAATTGGTTGCTCTGTATCTTGCGCTTACTTTGAGGCATTCAGTTAATTCCTGGAATGGGTAATCCGCGAGGTGGCGGGGTTAGAGTCGGTCATCCATTATTTGGATGACTTTCTGTGTGTGGGCCCATCAGGTTCGGGGGTGTGCGCTAATTTGCTGGGGGCAATCCAGTGGGTCGCTCATCGTTTTGGGGTTCCGTTATCCCCGGAGAAGACTGTAGGGCCCAGCACTTGTATAGTTTTTCTTGCCATTACCCTGGATTCGGTGGCAATGGAATGCCGACTTCCTAGTGATAAGCTGGATGTGCTGCGATTGGAGGTGAGCAGGACTGGCCGACTTCGTAAGATTCAGCTGCGGGATTTGCAGTCGTTATTAGGGAAACTTAGTTTCGCTTGCCGGATAATGCCCATGGGCAGAGTTTTTTGCAGGAGGTTGGCGTCAGCGACGGCAGGGGTTAGAGCCCCACACCATTTTGTGCGGTTGACGCGGGAGCATCGGGATGATTTGGCAGTGTGGAGGGAGTTTTTACACTTGTATAATGGGAAGTCATTACTTATCTCGCCGGTGGTGGATAATGTTCAATGGGAATTTACAGATGCTTCAGGTAGCGTGGGGTTCGGTATATATTGTAAAGGACAATGGTGCGTGGGGCAGTGGCCGTGTGAATGGGTTTCTTTGGGACTGGTTCGTAATCTTGTCCTTCTGGAACTCTTCCCGATAGTGGTGGCGGTGGAAATTTGGGGGGAGCGTTTTCAAAATAGCAAGGTGCGGTTCCACTGTGATAACATGGGGGTGGTGGTGGCAATTAATAATGTATCGGCGTCTTCCCCCCGGTGGTTAGGTTGTTTCGGCGTCTGGTGTTGCGATGTTTGTCACTCAATGCTTGGATTGTTGCGGTTCATGTTCCGGGGGTGCATAATGACATTGCGGATTCTCTCTCTCGCCTACAGTGGGAGCGGTTTCGTTTGTTGGCACCGGAGGCGGATCTGGAAGGGGTCGCTTTCCCGGAGCGGCTTTGGGACTTGGTTTGCGAGCAGAAGGAGGTTTGATCAAGTCCTTTCTAGCGCCTGGTACATGGTTGGCGTACGACGCGGCGTGGAAGGACTGGGTGTCGTGGTTAGCAGGTTTGCCCGAAGTCGGGTCTATGGAGGAACCGGTGGTAGCTTTATTGGGCTTCTTGGGTCAGGTATCGGTAGAAGGCTGGTCGGTGTCTAAGGTGAATCATTTTATTTCAGCTTTGGCCTTTGGTTTTAAACTAAGGGGGTTGGCGGACTTGACGAAGGATTTCTTGATTGTCCAGGCTTTAAAGGGGTTTCGAAAAAAGGCGGCGGAGCGGCCAGACGGCCGTCGCCCGGTTTCTTTCGCGCTTTTGGAGACGTTAGGTGACGTATTGGGGAGGGTGTGTTTTTCGGTTTTTGAAGTAGCATTGTTTCAGTTGGCTTTTTCGTGGGCGTTTTTTGAGGCCTTACGGGTGGGTGAGCTAGTTGCCCCCAGCAAGAAGAGAGCGTGGGGTTTGCAATCGGAAGATGTACTAGGAGGTGGGGAGAGAGTGGAATTTTGGGTGAGGCGGTCGAAAACGGATCAGGGGGGTAAGGGTAAACGGGTGGTGTTAGGGGCAGTGGCAGGGATATGCCCGGTGAGATGCTTTGCGCGGTACGCGGGACTAAAAAGGAGTAGTGGGGGGCCGCTGTTATGTCATGAGGATGGTTCCTTCTTGTCACGATGCCAGTTCACAGTTGTTTTCCGTAGGTGTTTGGAGGTGTTGGGTTTGGACAAGGCTATTTACTCACCACACTCTTTTCGTATTGGGGCAGCTACAGAAGATGCGTCAGGGGGCCTGAGGTGGTGAAGCGCATAGGTCGTTGGGATTCTGTGAGGTATAAGTCCTACGTGCGTCTCCAGTTTATGTGATTTGCGATCACGGCTGTGGCGGGATGGGGGTTGTTTGCTCTTTTCTCTTCTTCATACCCTCTCCCCCCCTTCCCTCTCCCCCCACCCCCTCCTTCCCTCTCCCCCACCCCCTCCCTCTCCTTTCCCCTCTATCTTTTCTTGTCGTTCCTCATTCCGCGTCTCAATTCTATTTCCAGGTTGTGTCATCTTTGTTATTCTTCTATTACATGTGGCTCACCTGCACTGGTGTGGATACTTGGACACTCGTATGTGCACTGGGGGGCTTTAAGGGCTGATGTTTGGCCGGATGGGCGGCAACTGGGGTTCCAAAGGTCATCAGTGGTGATACGGTGGCTGGGCAAGCGCGGCAGGGTGTGGAGTCGAGTTTTGCCGGATTTTCATCGGTATGCTCAGTTGGATCAGGTTCCTGATTTGTTGGTCCTTCATGTGGGGGGTAACGATTTAGGTACTCGTCCGTTTAGAGAGCTAATTCGGGATGTCAAGTATGATCTTCTCCGGCTGTGGTCCTGTTTTCCGAAGGTGAAGGTGATTTGGTCTGAAATTGTACCACGGAGTGTATGGCGAAATGCGCGTTCGGTAGAGCGTATAAACAAGGCCCGGGTAAAAGTTAATCGGGCGGTTTCCAGCTTTGTGGTGAAAAATGTTTTTTTTTTTGTCCGGCACTATGATTTTGAGCATGGCCAAGGAAAATATTGGCTAGGTGACGGAGTGCATCTCAATGCGGTGGGCATTGACCTTTGGGCTTTGCGTATTCAGGAAGGGATTGAACGCGCAATGATGGATGGTGGGGCTCGCATATTTAAAGGTGGTTTAAGTATGCTCGAGTGGCGGATTGGGGGGTCCTTGGAGTTGGTGGTAATTTGAAGTGGGGGATTCATCAGAGGTATGGTCCCTAACAAGTACATAATTGCTCATGGATATGGGCCTATTTTGGCCTCCTGCTGGGTGGTGTCCCGGGGAGTGGTTTTACATACTTGGCAAGCCAACTGTGGAGTAGAAAGGTGCCCCTGAGCCTGTAGGGAGACGGCTGGGGGTAAGTAGCTATACAGGGGGCAGTTAGGCGCCAAAGTTTTGGAGCTCCAAGGACTTCCCTTTCCTAGTAAAGGAGCGGCCGCACTGCCGACTGCAGGACATAAGGGGAGGCCGCCATGACAGGATAGGAGGTAGGGGGAAGTAAGGGGTTAATAGGTATAACGGTAGTTAAGGGAGGGATGCATAAGGTAGTTAGGGGAGGGGCTCGGAAGGAGGGGGTGAGAGTAACGGCTTCCCGCTGTTTTCCTCAGTGCGAGGGAGACAGCGAGAAGAACAACAGCAGAAGCAGTGAGCTGTTCATTTGTGCAAAGCGGATTTTACTTACCTGGGCGGTTGATGGCGTCGTTCGATGGTCTGGTGGAGCGGCTCCGGGTGGCAGCGGAGTCACATGAGGACGGCTGGTTGGAGACACAGGTGACAAGGCTGGTGGGGCTGGCGGCGCCCCAGGCAGCAGGGCCCCGGCGCTCGCATCGCGCGGTGTCCAGAGAGGGGGGAGGGACGGATCCCCTGCACTCGTCTCCCTCGTTGTCTGCTGCTGCAGTGCTGGACTTAGACGTGGGCAGCCCGCTGCTGTTCACGACTCCTGTTAGTGGGGGAAGTGATCCGGTCTCTACAGGGGGGGTGACTGCTCGCAGGTCTAGGCGTACCCGCCCGCCGGCGAGACTTAGCCCGGAGGAAATCCCGCGGGCACGGCGCCGCCGGGGAAGCCCCTCCAGGGTCGCTGCAGTCCGGTCTCCAGGGAGAGCGGCATCCCCTAGGAGGTCCCGGCCTGGCAGAAATCCCCAGCCGCGGCAGTGCTTGGCGGTGAGGGGGGGGGCTGCCCCCAGTTTTCCAAATACCCCCCCTCCGTCGGGGGTGATGCAGGAGATGGGCACGTCGGCAGCCCCGCATGATGAAGAGCCAATCAGGGGGCTGGCTGCTGCGAGGTTGTCTGCAGGGTGGATGGAGAGGCCTGTGGGAGGTGGAGTGCGGTCAGAGGTCTGGGTTCCGCGGATCGGGCAACAGGCGGTTGGCCCTCTCAGCATCAGGGCTCCAATGGAGGTCGGCCCGGCAGGAGAATCGGGAAGAGGATCTCCGTGCCCTCACTGTGTGTGTGGGCAGCGGTCGCAGTTGACAAGGGATTTGGAAGAGGGAGAAGTCAGAGAGCATCAGCGCGGTCAAGTTAGTCCGGCTGGCGGGATCACAGCGCCTGAGCAGCCAGGCGGGTGTTCATCTTCTAACTCTGTTCATAATGCTGGTTTGTCGGGGGGTGCGAGGGTTGTGTCGAGCAGCGCGGCCGATGGCGGGTCTTCTGGGGGGAATGTTAGTGGTTTCGCGGACTTGGTAGGTTGTTTGCGCGAGCTGGTGAATAAGTTGGATAAGTCACAGGCGTCGGTATCGGCGGGAGTGGCTCCGGTGGCGGTTTGGGGGACGGCAGAGCTGGGGGCAGGGCAGCCACTGGTGGGGTTGCAAGCTGGGGGCTCCGGGGGGGGCCGTAGCGGTGTCGGTACAGACGGAGGGGGCGCAAGAAGGCGAGAGAGTACGGTTGGATGATAGAGCGCGGGGTGAAGTCTATGTGTGTTTCGAGGGTCCGTTGGGAGCGCATTTAAAACAGGAGGTTCGCGAGCGCATTTGGAAGGTTGAATATGTGGAAATATTTTCTCTCCTTCCTTTGGCGAAATTTAATTTGGATAAAGGAAAAAGGGACGAGAGTAAAAAGGAGGAGGAGGAACGGCGGCGTTATCGTCTTATTCCACAAACGTTTGTGAACTGGCTGCAGGCGTTTGCGATATTGGCTAGTGTGGTGGGGGAAAAAACTCCAGAACATTGCTCTGCCCTTTTCTGTTACATGGACGCTATTGGGGAGGCGCATCGGGTTTATGGCGGTATGGCATGGTTGCGTTACGACGAGCAGTTTCGGCAGCGGAAGGCGGTGCGACCCAGCATTGGATGGGATCAGAAAGACATCGCGTTGTGGTTGCGGGTGACTGCTCCGGTTAAGCCGGGACAGTCCTTTCCAGGGAGCGGGGGATCTGCAGGGCAGGTCGGACAGTCTGGTCAGAGTTCCGGTTCGAAACTTGGTTTCTGTTGGCAATTTAACGACGGCCAATGTAAATTTGGGGCCACGTGCAAGTTCAAGCACGTGTGTTCCCATTGCAGCGGGGCGTCTCATGGTGCGTCAAAATGCTTACGAAAAGGTAAAAGGGGTGGGGTTTCGGGGGGGGCAGCTGGTCAAGGGAGTGACACCGGTGAGTTTACCAAGGATGGCCCCCTTTCTAAGTAATTATCCGGATAGGGCTGGGGCAAAGTTGCTTGAGGACGGTTTTAGTTGTGGTTTTGTGATTCCTGCCCCCCCCGTATGATATTCCGGTTACTCGTAGCAATCTTAGGTCCGCGTATCAACACGCAGGGGTGGTTAACGAGAAATTGCGGAAAGAGTTTAGTTTGGGCCGCATGGCGGGTCCTTTTGTAGAACCCCCAGTGGATGACTTGGTGGTGTCTCCTTTGGGGGTTGTGCCTAAGCGTGAGCCTAACAAGTTTCGTTTGATACACCATTTGTCTTTTCCCCGGGGTGCATCGGTGAACGATGGAATTGATCCAGAGTTGTGTTTAGTGGTGTACGCGTCTTTTGATAAGGCGGTGGTTTTGGTTAGGGAAGCGGGGGAAGGTGCCTTGATGGAAAAAACGGATATTGAAGCGGCGTTTCGGTTACTGCCGGTTCATCCAATGAGCCAACGGTTGTTGGGTTGTTTTTGGGAAGGGGAATTTTTTGTGGATCGTTGTTTGCCGATGGGTTGTTCTTTGTCATGCGCGTATTTTGAGGCATTTAGTTCGTTTTTGGAATGGGTAATACGGGAGGTCGCAGGTGTGAAGTCTGTCATTCATTACCTGGATGATTTTTTGTGTGTTGGCCCGGGTGGTTCAACAGTGTGCGCAAATATTTTGTATGCCTTACAGGGGGTCATGAGGGACTTTGGAGTCCCGTTGGCTCCTGACAAGACGGAGGGTCCGGTTACTGTTATTCGTTTTCTAGGTATAGAAATTGATTCGGTCTTGATGGAATGTAGACTACCTGAAGACAAATTGACAGGGCTTCGGTCGGAAGTTCAGGCATTGGCTCGGCTTAAAAAGGTGACGTTGCGTAGTTTGCAATCAGTATTGGGGAAGTTAAACTTCGCGTGTCGGATCATGCCCATTGGCAGAGTGTTTAGTAGGCGTCTGGCGGCGGCGACAGCCGGGGTGTTGGCACCGCATCATTTTGTGAGATTGAGTGGTGAGCACCGGGCGGATTTGGGCGTGTGGCATCAGTTTTTGGGCCAATATAACGGGCGGTCACTTTGGATGGACGGGGCTATGGATTCAGTGGATTTAGATTTGTTTACAGATGCGGCTGGAGGGGGCGGATTTGGAGCTTATTGTGGTGGCCAGTGGTGCGCCGGAGGGTGGCCAGATACCTGGATTGACAACGGTTTGACGAAAAACTTGGCCTTACTCGAGCTGTTCCCTATAGTGGTCGCAGTGACCATTTGGGGGGACAGGCTCAGGAACAAGAAGATTCGTTTTCACTGTGATAACTTAGGGGTGGTATTGGCTATCAATAATATCTCGGCGTCATCGCCTCCAGTGGTGCAACTGTTACGGCACTTGGTGCTAGTATGTTTGTCCTTAAATGCTTGGGTGGTGGCGGTGCATGTTCCAGGGATTGAAAATTGTGTTGCTGATGCCCTTTCTCGCTCGCAGTGGGACCGTTTTCGTCAGCTGGTGCCGGGAGCGGATCGGATCGGCATGGTTTGTCCGGATCATCTCTGGGAGTTGGTTTCGCTGCGGCAGAAGCATTGATCGAGCGATCTCTGGCGAACTCTACGTGGGCATCATACAGGGCTGGCTGGGCTCAATGGGAGCTTTGGCTGAGATCCCTAGGTGACGTCCGGTCGGACCGGGACAGACTGGTGGCTTTGTTGTATTGGTTGGGGGACGCGTATGAGTCCGGTGTGTCTGTATCCAAAGTGAACAAGCTTGTGTCCGCAGTGGCGTTTGGTTTGAAACTGCATGGTTTGGTGGATGTGACTAAAGAGTTTTTAGCGGTTCAAGCTTTAAAAGGGGTTCGCAGAGGAAGAGTGTCGGTGGATCGGCGGCGGCCGGTTTCTTTTCAGATTCTTTGCATGTTGGGATCGGCGGTGGAAGGGGTTTGTAGTTCGGGTTTTGAAGTCCGATTGTTCCACCTGGCTTTTTCGTTAGCCTTTTTCGGGGCGTTCAGAATTGGCGAACTGGTGTCGCCAAGTGTTTCACGGGCAGGCGGTATAGCTTTGGATGATGTGGAATTGTTCGGTGACAGGGTGGAGATTGTGCTGCGTAGATCAAAAACTGACGTAACGGGCAAGGGTAGGCGGATAGTGTTGTTCGCGTTAGAGGGTTCGGTGATGTGCCCGGTACAGTGTGTGGCTGCGTTTGGGGGGAAAAGGGGGTTAACGGGGGTTCCGTTATTACGACATGAGGACGGGTCATTTCTATCTAGATTCCAGTTTAGTGCGGTGTTCAAGCGCTGTTTGATTACAATCGGGGTTCAGGAGACTGAGTATTCCTCACATTCATTCCGAATTGGCGCGGCGACAGAGGCGGTGAGATGGGGGTTGGACGAGGCGGGGGTGAGGCGTATCGGGAGGTGGGAGTCTAACCGTTTTCGTACCTACGTTCGTCCTCATCTGCTTTAACAGGGCGCAATTATTACTGGAGTGGAGGTGTGAGTTAGAAAATGGAGTGCGGATGGGATTGTAAGATGTGTGTTTTTCTCTTTTTTCAGGTTTACGCCCTTGTCTGGTCTGGATCTTGGGGCATTCTTTTGTTTACTGGGGCGCTCTGATTGCGGATGTTCGTCCTGATGGCCGCCAACTGAGGATTCCGCGGGAAGAGGCTGTCCTGCACTGGTTGGGTTTTAGGGGAATGGTCTGGGCTAGGGTGGTACAAGAAGTACAAATATATACCCAGTTAGACCGGGTTCCCGACATTTTAGTGTTGCATGTGGGGGGGAATGATTTAGGGGTGCGCCCTTTTCGTGATCTGATTAGGGACATTAAGCATGATTTGTTGTGCTTATGGGCATTGCACCCGAGATTATTGATAGTCTGGTCGGACATTGTGCCGAGAAAGTCGTGGCGTTTGGCTCGATCGGTTGAAAGGTTGAATAAGGCCAGAATAAAAGTTAATAGGGCGGTGTCAGCTTTTGTGGCAAAGCATGGTGGAGTAGTGGTCAGGCACAGGGACCTGGAAGCCGGTGTGGGGTGTTACTGGAGACATGATGGGGTGCACCTGAATGAGGTTGGGATGGATATATGGAGTTTGGCCCTGGCAGAAGTAATCGAAAGAGGGGTGTTGGTGTGGAGGAGCTCATGGGCTTGAGGTGGTCAAGGCGCATTTTGCAGTGGCGTGGGGAGTCCTTGAGGTTGGTCAGTAAAACTGGTGGGGGAGGTCGCATCAGGGGTATGCGTCCCCCAAAATATGTGGAAGGCTTCTTAGGGTGTTACCCCTTTGAAGTGCTTTATGGAAAAAGCCATCTGCAAGTGAGCGGTGCTTTCGAGCCGGGTTACGGCTGGAGGTAAAAACAAGTGGTGGTGGCAGATGGCTAGTTGGTTTCGATTTGGCGGTAACCTCAAGGGCTTCCCTGGTCATGTTGTTATTTATGTTGACCCTGTTAAGGGTTTTTTGTGATGTGTTTTTTGGAAGAATTCCAATTCTGGGGAATTCTTGGGTGTTTTATAATATTTGGGTTATAAAATTTTATTTGCATAAAATTTATAATAAACGGCTGCTGTGGCCATTAAAATCCAACCTCGGTGTCATGTGTGTTATTCTGGAGGCTAAAGAAGGTACGGTTCACTCTACTCTACTTATCCAAGTCAAGGAGCGGCCGCACTGCTGACTGCAGGACATAAGGGGAGGCCGCCATGACAGGATAGGAGGTAGGGGGAAGTAAGGGGTTAATAGGTATAACGGTAGTTAAGGGAGGGATGCATAAGGTAGTTAGGGGAGGGGCTCGGAAGGAGGGGGTGAGAGTAACGGCTTCCCGCTGTTTTCCTCAGTGCGAGGGAGACAGCGAGAAGAACAACAGCAGAAGCAGTCCCACCCACCCGCCCTTTATTTTCGGTTGTGCATGAAGATGTGTGATCAGGAGGGTGTATGGTGAATGATATATGGGGTGAATATGTTGTCACGGTGGCTGGCGTGGGGAGTCCTTGAGGTTGGTCAGTAAAACTGGTGGGGGAGGTCGCATCAGGGGTATGCGTCCCCCAAAATATGTGGAAGGCTTCTTAGGGTGTTACCCCTTTGAAGTGCTTTATGGAAAAAGCCATCTGCAAGTGAGCGGTGCTTTCGAGCCGGGTTACGGCTGGAGGTAAAAACAAGTGGTGGTGGCAGATGGCTAGTTGGTTTCGATTTGGCGGTAACCTCAAGGGCTTCCCTGGTCATGTTGTTATTTATGTTGACCCTGTTAAGGGTTTTTTGTGATGTGTTTTTTGGAAGAATTCCAATTCTGGGGAATTCTTGGGTGTTTTATAATATTTGGGTTATAAAATTTTATTTGCATAAAATTTATAATAAACGGCTGCTGTGGCCATTAATATCCAACCTCGGTGTCATGTGTGTTATTCTGGAGGCTAAAGAAGGTACGGTTCACTCTACTCTACTTATCCAAGTCATGTTATTTATAAAGCTATGTTTTATGTAATAAAATGGCTGCTGTGGCCGAAATTTTCCAACCCACTGTCTCGTGTGTTTTACTAGGGATGGGAGAGTGGCATGGAAGAGAGGAAGGGCCATGAAGCAGGCAAGGGGGTGGACGATATTGAAGGGGAGTTTAAGTAAAAGGGTTCGAACGGAGCGAGCTCTGTAATCCCATGGTCATGTAAAAAAAAATGTTGTGTCCTTTTGCCCCAAGTCAGGCTGGTATACGCTATTCCATACAATGGGATCCCTCAAGAAATGTACAATGTGTGGTATATGTTTTTAAGCATGGAAGACTATGGGTGACGTATACCACTATATAGCATACGTCACAGGCCTCCGTTTCATGTATACGTCATAGGATTTACAATAGCTTTTGATGACATGTATATGTTACATTGATCTGTCGATGGGTGACGGATGCCTGTGACAGATGCCTAAGGCTAGGTTCACACTGAGTTTTTTTGCAGGAGGAAAATTTGCCTCAAAATTCCGTTTGGAATTTGAAGGCAGATTTTCCTCTGCCTGCACGCTGATTCTTGCAGCGTTTTTCGCTCACGGTCATTGAGCGCCGCGGACATAAAACGCCACGAAATACGCTTTATCTGCCTCCCATTGATCTCAATGGAAGGTCAGAGGCGTAAACGTCCGAAGATAGTGCATGTCCCTTCTTTTTCCCGCGAGCTGGTTTTTTCGCTCGCGGGAAAAAAAAACGCCTCCGCCTCCCATTGAAATCAATGGGAGGCATTTTATGCCGTTTTTTGACGCGTTTTGCAGAGCGGTTTCCGTGTCAATAAACTCGCCAAAAAACTCTGTGTGAATTCCCCCTAACAGAGGGATCCCTCACCTATAGTCTATTATGGCATCCGTTTAACATATATATGTCTTGAAATGGGTCATGAGAGTTAATGACATATAACATTTAACGTACGCCATTGTAGTCTATGCTTGACAGATGCCACTGTTTAGCTGTTCCTGGCATATATATCAAGTGGAGGCTAAAAACTTAATCTCATAGGGCCTTATAGACTTTTCTAGACTGTTATTAGTTGGAAACACAGTAAACTGTGACTTCTCGTGATCTAGTCCCCTGCAGGCCGTCTTCATCTCCGATAAAGGAGTTTCTAATTACTGGTTTTTCCCCTGACATTTAGCTGAAACAAAATAAAACATAATACTGTCCTCACTGTATGTCCTATATTCCCTGTATACTGTCCTCACTATACGCACTATATTCCCAGTATACTATCCTAACTATATGTACTATATTCCCAGTATACGTACTCACTGTATGTCCTATATGCCTTGTATACTGTCCTCACTGTATGTCCTATATTCCCTGTACACTGTACTCACTATATGTACTAAGAATCTCTGTATACTGTCCTCACTATATGTACTATATCCCCAGTATACTGTCCTCACTGTATGTCCTATTTTCCCTGTATACTATCCTCACTATATGTACAAAATTACCACTATCCTGTCCACACTGTCCTATATTCCTTGTATACTGTCCTCACTACATGTACTATATTCTCTGTAGATTGTCCTCACTGTATGTCCTATATTCCCTTTATACTGTACTCACTATATGTACTATATTCTCTCTATACTGTCCTCACTGTATGTCCTATATTCTCTGTATACTGTCCTCACTGTATGTCCTATATTTCCAGTATACTGTCCTCACTGTAAGTCCTATATGCCTTGTATGTAGTATATTATCTGTATATTATCTTCACACACTTCACACACTGATAGCAACACCATAGAAGAAATGCCTCCCGATCTGACCCCCTTAGACTTTTATCTTTGGGGTCATCTGAAGGCAATTGTCTATGCTGTGAAGATACGAGATGTGCAGCAACTGAAACTACGGATACTGGAAGCCTGTGCTAGCATTTCTTCTGCGGTGTTGCTATCAGTGTGTCAAGAGTGGGAGAAGAGGGTTGCATTGACAATCCAACACAATGGTCAGCACTTTGAACACATTTTATAAGTGGTCAGAAACTTGTAAATAACTCATGAAAGAAAAAAGTAACGTTAAAACCATGCACACCATTGTTTTTCTTGTGAAATTCTCGATAAGTTTGATGTGTCACATTGAAAAAACTAAAGTTGGATACAAAAATGTCCGACTTCAAAATGGCCACCATGGTCAACACCCACCTTGAAAAGTTTCCCCCCTCCCATATACTAATGTGCCACAAACAGGAAGTTAATATCACCAACCATTCCCATTTTATTTAGGTGTATCCATATAAATGGCCCACCCTGTAGATTGGTGGGTGGGTTTAAGTTAGGGGGCTGGGTGTATTGGGGGTGGAGTTAAGGGATATATATAGGTGGTAGGTAGGGAAACCATTTTATGGCTTGAAATAGTTTGTGAGGAGCCAGTGTCAGGGTACCTATCAGTTTTTCTGTCAGTTTAGGGCCTAGACTATAGATGGAGGGCTTAGAGCAGTTGCTGGAGAGGATTAGGGTACAGGCAGTGGAGAAGGGGCTAGGGTGGGTGCAATAGTAGTTAGGGGCCTTTGTGGGGTCTCTTTTAGGGTGTCCCCCTGGGCTCTGCGTTCTAGGCTGCCTGAGCGCCTCTGCCCTACATCGCCGGTTCCCCGAAGCAGGAGGAGGAGTGTGACCCCCCCCCTTACCTGCTGTGGAGGTTCCGGAGGCCGAGAGCAGTGGCGTGGACGGTCCGAGACCAGTGGGAGAGATGACAGCAGTTTGCGGGTGAGGGCAGCAGGGAGGAGCGGTTGGGCCCCTGCCGTCCGGAGCAGCGTTTGGCAAGCAGTCGGCCCGTGTGACCGCAGCCGAATGAAGAGGCCGATAGAGTAACGTGGGCTTGGTCGGCAGGAAAGGTTTCCTTCATTGGCGGTTCAGCAGGCGGAGGCATCTTCTTCTATCTCCAGCTCGGCAGGCTCATCTGACAGGCTCACCTGGAGAGCCCATCTGGAGCTTGGCCAGGGGACCGGAGGCAGGCCAGGATGGTGCGGCTGCCGAGGTGAGTGTTCTTGGCGCTTGTGCAGTGCCATCTGCTGCACGGGAGGCATGAGACTGTATTACAGTATTACACCCTGTAGTAAAAAAAACACTTAGTGAAAAAAAAAGTACATGTCACTTCTTGAGTCGTTTTTGGAGCCGTTTTTCATTGTGTCAATAAAAAACAACAACTCCAAAAACAGCTCCAAAAAACACATCAAAAAACTGTGCAGACTGTGCAGACGACCTGTAATTTATGCGTTGTCGTTTGACAGCCAAATGTTGTGATTTTTGCAATGAAAAAGCTGCGATTCCGCCTGCAAAAATCGCGAATCCGAAAAAAGTTTAGTTTTTTTCTAGCTGTATTTCCGCAGTGGAGATTCCAATCGAAAAACTGCACCACAATTCTGTGCATTTTTTCTGGCGAAATTTCCTGCAGCTCCCATGGCGGATACGCTGTGTACTTTTACGCAGCGTATCCCCCCTGTGTGCCCTTACCCTATACGTTACATACATCCACTATTCATGAGGGGAGGCCTCGCAGCAATTCATTAATAATGTGAGAGGCCAATGTGGTTACTGTTGTGATACCGCCATAAATAGGGAAACCGCCGCTTATCTTCTATCAATCACATTATCTCCCCCGTCTAGTATGATGAAGACACTAACAGAACATTAAAACGTGGATATTGGGCGAATCTTTATCTTTGCAATTAACTCGCTGACAGGAATAAAAACACTAAAAGCGCTGCCGTTTCAACCATCTCCTCCTCCAGCCCCCCTCCCTACTCTTTACACCTCTCCTCGGGCTGCTGCTGCTATCATTCGGGACTTGAGGTAGGTGGAGGAGAGTCTGTCTGCGGCACTGGGTCGGGCCATCAAGCTGCAGAACTTCCTTCACAATTATCCTACATAAAACGTAAGTGCATGTGAGGTTACAATGTGTACTTTATATGTGTATAAGGGTATGTGCACACACACTAATTACGTCCGTAATTGACGGACGTATTTCGGCCGCAAGTACCGGACCGAACTCAGTGCAGGGAGCCGGGCTCCTAGCATCATAGTTATGTACGATGCTAGGAGTCCCTGCCTCGCTGCAGGACAACTGTCCCGTACTGTAAGCATGTTTACAGTACGGGACAGTTGTCCTGCAGCGAGGCAGGGACTCCTAGCATCGTACATAAGTATGATGCTAGGAGCCCGGCTCCCTGCACTGTGTTCGGTCCGGGACTTGCGGCCGAAATACGTCCGTCAATTACGGACGTAATTAGTGTGTGTGCACATACCCTAATGTGTGCATGTAATGTGCATATTTGTGATGTGTACATGTGTGTGTGTATATAGTGTATGTGATGTGTAGATGTGTATATATAGTGTGTGATGTGTTCATGTGTGTATAGTGTATGTGATGTGTACATGTGTATATATAGTGTATGTGATGTGTACATGTGTATATATAGTGTATTTGATGTGTACATGTGTATATATAGTGTATGTGATGTGTACATGTGTGTATATAGTGTATGTGATGTGTACATGTGTATATATAGTGTATGTGATGTGTACATGTGTGTATATATTGTCACGGACACTGGGTTTGTGGACCCACTAGGCCGCTCCGCCGTAGCGGGGAGGCAGCTGACCAGGTCACAGTCTATGCGAAAGTAAAATGGCAGACAGTAATGCTTGGGTACCTGAATTAGTATGGGTGGTGGCTGTGGCTTCAGCACGGGTGGAGGCAGGTGCGGCAAGTGGCGCCAGACGTGGCGGGCAGTATCCGATGAGCGGTAGACACTTGATGTGGCAGATGGCACTTGACGTGGCAGATGGCACTTGACGTGGCAGATGGCACTTGACGTGGCAGAAGGCACTTGATGTGGCAGATGGCACTTGATGTGGCAGAGGGCACTTGACGTGGCGGAAGACACTTGACGTGGCAGATGGCACTTGACGTGGCAGATGGCACTTGATGTGGCAGAGGGCACTTGACGTGGCGGAAGACACTTGACGTGGCAGATGGCACTTGACGTGGCAGATGGCACTTGATGTGGCAGATGGCACGTGACGTGGCAGATGGCACTTGACGTGGCAGATGGCACTTGATGTGGCAGAAGACACTTGAACGCGGGTAGGCACAGGAACAATACGGAATACAGGAACGGTAACAGGGCACGGGTAACAGCTGGAACGGGAGACACTAAGGGACCATTTGCGAGACAGACTGGGAAAGACTAACAACGCTCAGGCAAGGATTAGAAGGCCAGGGGCCTTCTTATAGACCAGGAAATCGTGGCAGTTGATAGTGATGACGATTTCCTAATTGCGCGCGCTGGCCCTTTAAGGCCGGGCGCGAGTGTGCGCGCGCACCCTACGGGACCCAGCCGGACGGAGCGGAAGTGAGCGCTGGTATCTCCTAGGAGGGAGACGGAGGCCAGCGCACACAGATCCATGGCTGCGGGCGTCGGGAGGTGAGTAAACCCGACGGCCCGCGGCCATGGGCGCTACAGTATCCCCCCTCTTACGCCCCTTCTTCTTGGGGCCAGAGTGTGAGAGGAACTTTTTAATAAGAGTAGGGGCGCTGAGGTTCTTTTCTGGCTCCCAGGACCTCTCCTCAGGACCACACCCTCTCCAGTCCACCAAATAGAAAGTCCTTCCTCCTAACCTCTTGCGGTCCAGGATCTCCTTTACCTCGAATACATCAGAAGGACCGCTGGGAGCAACTGTGGAACTAGAGGTCTTGCTGTAGCGGTTCAGGACCACTGGTTTCAGGAGGGACACATGGAAGGAGTTAGGGATTCTGAGGGTAGGGGCAGCCGCAGCTTATAGGAAACAGGGTTAATTTGTTGCAGGATCTCGAAAGGACCAAGGAACCTGGGAGCAAACTTGTATGAAGGCACCCTCAAGCGAATGTTCCGAGAGGACAGCCAGACTTTAGTCCCAGGAAGATACTGAGGCGGCTCTCTTCTCTTGGTATCTGCCTTACGCTTCATGCGATCTACCGCCAGCAAAATAGAGGACCGGGTCTGTTGCCAGATTTGCAGGAAGTCCCCATATGCAGAGTCAGCAGCGGGTACCTGAGATGAAGTCGACACAGGAAGAGGGACTCTGGGATGTTGACTGTACACGATGTGAAACGGAGTGGAGGTAGTGGACTCACTTGTGTGGTTATTATATGAAAACTCCGCCCATGGAAGAAGCTGTACCCAGTTATCGTGCTGTGAAGAGATGAGGCCGTAGCCTAAAATGCACCGTGCATTGATTGAGAAATCCTCTGCATGCTCTGGTGTCACCATCGTAGCGAGGAGGAAGAGGCAGAGGAACTGAGGATCCGGAACAAACAGGGGGAGCAACAGGCAGTGGCACGGCAACAGCTTCAGGAGGAAGAACCGGGGGTGGAACCGCGAGTAGATCCAGGCGGACCAGAATAGAATTCACCGCCTCAAGGAGTTGATCCTGACGTGTGCGTAGGTCATGCATCTCTGTCTGAATCTTCTGTACTGGGGTCTTGGGCTGGCCAGCGGGTTCCATGGCCTGAGCGTACTGTCACGGACACTGGGTTTGTGGACCCACTAGGCCGCTCCGCCGTAGCGGGGAGGCAGCTGACCAGGTCACAGTCTATGCGAAAGTAAAATGGCAGACAGTAATGCTTGGGTACCTGAATTAGTCCGGGCGGTGGCTGTGGCTTCAGCACGGGTGGAGGCAGGTGCGGCAAGTGGCGCCAGATGAGCGGTAGACACTTGATGTGGCAGATGGCACTTGACGTGGCAGATGGCACTTGACGTGGCAGAAGACACTTGACGTGGCAGATGGCACTTGACGTGGCAGAAGACACTTGACGTGGCAGATGGCACTTGACGTGGCAGATGGCACTTGATGTGGCAGAGGGCACTTGACGTGGCAGATGGCACTTGATGTGGCAGAAGACACTTGAACGCGGTTAGGCACAGGAACAATACGGAATACAGGAACGGTAACAGGGCACGGGTAACAGCTGGAACGGGAGACACTAAGGGACCATTTGCGAGACAGACTGGGAAAGACTAACAACGCTCAGGCAAGGATTAGAAGGCCAAGGGCCTTCTTATAGACCAGGAAATCGTGGCAGTTGATAGTGATGATGATATCCTAATTGCGTGTGCTGGCCCTTTAAGGCCGGGCGCGAGCATGCGCGCGCACCCTACGGGACCCAGCCGGATGGAGCGGAAGTGAGCGCTGGCATCTCCTAGGAGGGAGACGGAGGCCAGCGCTCACAGATCCATGGCTGCGGGCGTCGGGAGGTGAGTAAACCTGACGGCCCGCGGCCATGGGCGCTACATATATAGTGTATGTGATGTGTACATGTGTGTATATATAGTGTATGTGATGTGTACATGTGTATATATAGTGTATGTGATGTGTACATGTGTATATATATAGTGTATGGGATGTGTACATGTGTATATATAGTGTATGTGATGTGTACATGTGTGTATATATAGTGTATGTGATGTGTACATGTGTATATATAGTGTATGTGATGTGTACATGTGTATATATAGTGTATTTGATGTGTACATGTGTATATATAGTGTATTTGATGTGTACATGTGTATATATAGTGTATGTGATGTGTACATGTGTGTATATATAGTGTATGTGATGTGTACATGTGTGTATATATAGTGTATGTGATGTGTACATGTGTGTATATAGTGTATGTGATGTGTACATGTGTATATATAGTGTATGTGATGTGTACACTTGTATATATAGTGTATGAGATGTGTACATGTGTGTATATATAGTGTATGTGATGTGTACATGTGTGTATATATAGTGTATGTGATGTGTACATCTATTATATATTTTAGAAAGTTGGTTTGAAGCCCGATTGTGATACGCTAAGCAGCAACGCCATCGTGTGGTCAATGCTAAGAAATCTCACTAAATTTAATGTAATGCAGGCAGCCTAGTGATACGCTGAGCAGCAGCGCCATCGTGTGGTCAATGCTGGGAAATGCATGCTATATCTATATATCATATATTTTAGAACGTTTGTTTGAAGCCCGATTGTGATACGCTAAGCAGCAGCGCCATCGTGTGATCAATGCTGAGAAATCTCACTAAATTGGATGTAATGCGGGCAGCCTAGTGATACGCTGAGCAGATGCGCCATCGTGTGGTCAATACAGGGAAATGCACACTATATCTATATATTATATATTTTAGAAAGTTTGTTTGAAGCCCGATTGTGATACGCTAAGCAGCAGTGCCATCGTGTGGTCAATGCAGGAAATGCACACTATATCTATATATTATATATTTTAGAAAGTGTGTTTGAAGCCCGATTGTGATACGCTAAGCAGCAGCGCCATCGTGTGGTCAAGGCTGAGAAATCTCACTAAATTGGATGTAATGCAAGCAGCCTAGTGATGCGGTGAGCAGCAGCGCCATCGTGTGGTCAATGCTGGGAAATGCACACTATATCTATATATTATATATTTTAGAAAGTTTGTTTGAAGCCCGATTGTGATACGCTAAGCAGCAGCGCCATCGTGTGGTCAATGCTGAGAAATCTCACTAAATTGAATGTAATGCAGGCAGCCTAGTGATACGCTGAGCAGCAGTGCCATCGTGTGGTCAATGCTGGGAAATGCACACTATATCTATATATTATATATTTTAGAAAGTTTGTTTGAAGACCGATTGTGATACGCTAAGCAGCAGCATTATTTGTATTTTGGAAATAGGAAAAGGGGAAAAGAATTGTGGTTCCTATTAGGAATTGAAAACAATAAACTTTATTAATATATTTTGGTTAAAATAATTCTAAAAAATATTTCTATATATTTCTCAATGTAGGTCAAATTTTTATAGCAGTGCAGAAGACCCCTTGTCCTGCACTTGAAGAACAAAATGTGTCTTATATATACTCTATTATCTATTGCTACTATCATGTAACAACAAGGTTGGACTTTATTACTTGCTGAGGTGAGTAAAAATCTGATCACACTGGCTTATTGTATACACTGTGTGAATCAGCATTAGCTGTCAGTCATTGAACATTGTATCAGTTTATGTGTGCACTGACAGTTACATTATTTTCTATTTGTAAATAGACATTGTATCAAATTCTTGTTCTATGCTGTGCACGGATGATGTCAGTATAAGCTTGCTATTCTTATAAATATTGTCAGTAATTTAAAGTTCTCTTATGTTCAATGAAAGTATCTGCACTTGCTGTTAATCTATATTCATTGGGATGAATTGCAATATAATATTGTGCTGGTTTGGTTTTTTATATTTTGGTCAATTATAATTATTCGATTCCTACAGCAGTCCACATTGTATTGTTATACCACGCTGGACATCTCTGACAGAAATAGCTGCGGTGCGGTAATCTGTGTGAATGAGCACTATAGAGAGTGCTCTGATTATAATGTGCTCATAGTTAGTTCCCACATGACATTTATAAAGGGCTGTGAACAGTGGCACTATGCGGTATTACAGCCAGATAGCTTGTGTGTTGCATATAGCATGCACTACCGTTCCTCGTTATTGGGATCAGCAGTGATATGTTTCGCCTGTTTGCAGATAACATTTTTACTGTGTAATCTGCTATATTTATGGGCTACTTGCTGTCTGTTATCGCCGCTTTCCGTGAAGGGCAGTGAACAGCAGCAGATTGTAATATTGACAAAGCCGCTTGTATATGTGAGCGTGCTTTGTGAGCGCTATAAATTCAATTAGAGTTGCACTTAGTAATGTGCTATATTCGTGAGCTGCTTGCTGTTTATTTTCTATGTCTCCGTTTTCACGGAAAAGGCAGTGAATAGCAGCACTATTAGTGGTCTGGTTAGCCCGCTTTACAGGTCAGCTGGCTTAGTAAGCGCTGTCAGGGATTTCACCCTGCAGCGTCTGTCATAGTACACGCACCGCTCTCCTACAGGGAGCAGCGCTTCCACATGTAAGTCTCTATCGACTATTATTTGTTGTTGCTGGTAGCATTTGATAAGGCTAGGACCTTATACATTGATTTCATTAGTATGACTGGACACCCGACGCGCGTTTCGCCGGCATTCCGGCTTCCTCTTGTGGTGTAACCCGCCGGTTCTGACGCCCTTAAGTATCGTAAGTATTGAGTGACAGCCAAGGGGGCCAATAGGATTGTTTTAAATATAGCAGTGTGTGGATGACAGGTAGATCAATTCTAAATATCTGTCCTGAGGCTCAATGTTCTCTTTTAACAGAAAAATCCATTTAGAATGGTGTTTTATTATGCTATTAACTGTTGCTATTAGTTTCCTTATCTATTCAAATTGTGAGTTTCCAAATTACATATGGATATCAACTATACCTCAGATTCATTTATATCAAACTATTTTCCATATACAAGTGTATAGCTCAATCAAATATGACGAGAAAGATATCTCTAATATCGTCTAGGGAGTTTGTAGAGGATCACTAGACTCAATTTGTCAATATTTATTGCATTATCTGAAGTACATCATTTTCTATGTGTAGATTTATCTCCCATTCCATATTTTTCATCTAGTTGATATTCTTCCATATACTGAAATGACATCCATAGGCAGTCCTCAACCAATTTTTATATTTTATAGGAAAAGAAAAGAAATAGGTAGGGGTACAAAATATTTAGCGTAATAAATTACCAAAATATCTTTTTCATACTTATGATGAATTACCAGTAAAGGTTAATTAATTGTTTATGTATCAAAAGATATTTATTTGTTTTTTGAGGGTTTTTAAAAGATTTTTATTCACAGAAAGCAACCAAAATTAAAACTCTCATTTAGGCCATTTGGATTGACAGAATTCATCTGAAAAATCCACTGACTTTCTCTTTTTAGAAGGGCCTCATCCAAATTGCCTCCTCTTATGCCCATTTTGAGTTGGCAAATTGCCCATCCTTTGAGGTTTGTCCAATCTAGATTATGATATTGCTTGTAATGTCTAGCGATTGGGGTCGGGGTAAAGGGTTTATTTTGTACCTGGCTGTCTAGTTTGTTTTTCTCATCATTTAGGATAGAACCAATATGCTCTCTGATACTAATCCTCAGTTCTCTTTTTGTCTTTCCTACATATCTGAGGCCACAAGGGCACTCGAGGCAGTAAATGACACCTGTTGATGAACATCTAATGTGTTCCTTTATTGTGTAACTTTTACCTGACCCATTCAGAAAGGTCTTTGTACTTTTTAGAATTTTACATTGCCTGCATAGCTTGCAAGGATGGAATCCTGGTGCTAGGATTTTTGGTTGATTATTCGTTCGGGAGAAATGACTTGAAACCAATATATCTGAGATACTTTTACTCTTACGATATCCTGTGGGAATTCTTTCTCCCAGAATTTTTTCCAGATCTATATCAGTTTTTAGGACATGCCAGTGTTTGTTTAAAATATCAAGCATTGTGTTCCAATCTTCATGATAGTCAGTGATAAATCTTGGTTGGCGTGGAAATTCAAGATCTTTTTTCTTTGGAGTTCGGAGATCGGTTCTGTTTGTTCGTAATGCTGTTATAGCCTTCTTTTATGCTTCTATTAGAGTAATTCCTAGTTTGTAGTCTTAATTTTAATTCTCAATATATGCACTCCAAAAAGCATTGGTACTGCGGGCTAGGTATGGTTCAAAGAACGACCCCCCATATATGATCAAATAGGCAGCTCCGTTTAAATATATCAGAACACAGAGAAAAAGAAGAGCTTATAGCCAGGAATATATATAAAAAGTAGAAATTTTATTAACATATAAGGACAGACAATTATGTAAAAACACAATGTGTATATATAATACAATATAAGGACAAGACCCTAGTAAAAAGATTTAGGGAGCAAATATCAGCATTACTGATGTAGAAGCTGGGTTGGCTATATTGTCACAAATCAAATCCTATCAGATGTTCAAAATAATTTTTTGTTCCCATATGGAGAGTAACAAAGTTGTATAAACTCTATGTTGAGTCTCAAGCAGATAAAGAAGGATTCCAGCTATCTTAGTCAGATGTTAGTACACAGATACATGGACAAAAGCTTACCCATAGTTTGTTGTGGTTGCAGTCCGATAAGTGCTCCAGCACAAAAGCCCCAACGCGCGTTTCGCTATTAGATTGCTTCCTCAGGGGGAGATGTGTGTCTGTGTCCTATATCTTGCAACCCTTTTATATTGTGTGCCTCTACAGAGAAATGCAGATGATTATCGGCGCATGCCCAGTGACACGGCCGGAAGCGAGGACTGCCCCACTTCCGCCTCCACATGCTGGAGCGCACATCCGGATTCCCGACGCGTAGCGGGAGTTCCGGGCATGCGCAGTGCATCAACAGAGACGGAGCGGGGACAGCGTCGCGACAACGGCCGGGTATGGGCATGCGCACACATCGTAATAATGGACTTATGAGTCTGGTAAGTAGAATGATATCTGTTTGAGTGTAATGCATTATGTATGTATACGAGGACATTTGTCAAAATACCATAATTTGTAAACAGAGCAAATTGTAAAATAGTGTGACAGTGTGGTTCTAAAGAACAATTAAAAGGAGGCATAAAACAAGCCGTGCTATGAAAAAAATATATAAATGAAGTGTGTACATATGTAGGGAAATACTACGTGAAGATAAATAAATAAAAAATAATAATGAATTGGGGCGGAGAGTATATTGTCTGAAGCACTCACAGACTGAACACAACATAGGGTAATAAAAAAGAAAGGAAAGGGATGACACGTAACAAGACAAGAAAAATAAAATTAAGCTGCAAAATAAGACAATAGCTTGTGTTTTTTTTCATAACTTTATTATTACTACTTTAGTAATGGCCTCTGTCTGTGTCCATTACCAAGGTGAGGCTTAATGTTAGCTGGTGAACAGGCGAACCCTGACTTGCCATCGTTATTAGGGTGGAATCATTCGGCTGGGAAGGCTTAAACACCATGGCCCTTCCCCTTTCTGGTAATGCTAGGCTTCTGCTGTGGTGTTGAATCTGGCTAGTTCTGGGTGGTTGTAATGCTATATACAGGTAGTGCTGTGTTGGGCACTCTCTACAGGTGTCTTTAATTAAAGGTGCCCATCACAGCTTTATTATCAGTGTCAATGTGCATTTATTAGTTAGGAGGGTGCTTGTTTGGCCCCTTGTCGCTTTTGCCGTCGTCAAGTGTGACCACCGGACGGCTGCATTCTATGATGTCACATCTGATGTATAATGCAGTCACCCGGAGCACACACACTCTGCCTGAGAACACCGTGAATTGCATTAAACTGCTCCCACTCCAGTCCCCATCCCTCCCCTGCGCTGCCGCAACTTTTTTACACATTTTACAGCAATGGGCGGCCATGGCCCTAAATGTCTATGGGGGGACCGGCCCAGGGGGCACCACAGATAACATAGTGATAACTCTCGGAGTACAGATAATGTAGTAGCTGTCACCTGCAGTCCTATGTAACACCACAGATAACATAGTGATAACTCTCGGAGTACAGATAATGTAGTAGTGCTACCTGCAGAAAACAAGATCCCACCAGAGATGTGGAGGGAGACTAGAGAGCAGGGATCACTGGAGGTAAAAGACATGTTATGGGGAGAGGGGAGGTAACCACATGTACAGTGAACAGGACATTACACAAGCAGAAAATAAGTGCTGGTAATGTGACTACATATGCTATCACTTTCACTTTCCGTTGCGGGGTTCACCCGACAGAAACCTCAGACGGAACCCCGGAACGGAAGCGAACGGTGATGTGAACAGGCCCTAACACAAAAGTTTTGTATTTTTTTAAGCTGGTTCACAAAAGAAAATAATTCCAAATTCTACTGGACCAACTGCCTATTTAGAGACCGGCAGCAGCTCCAGGAGCGACATCATAAGGGACACACTAGGCGGATATGCTGAGTAAAACTACACAGCTTATCCGCCCCGGTAGCCGCAGGGAATTCCGCCAGCAAAACCGCACCAAATAGTGGCTCAGGTTTCGTGAGGCGTGTCCGCTGCGGGAATCCTGCAGGGAAAAAAAGTTTAGACTTACCCCGGCTGTAGTTTAGGTGACGCATCTCTCTCTTCTGAACGTAGCCCCGCCTCCTGGGATGACGCTGTAGACCATGTGACTGCTGCAGCGGTCACATGGGATGAAACGTCATGACAGGAGGCGGGGCTGCGCTAAGAATAGAGGATCGCGTCACCAGGACTACGGCCGGGGTAAGTCTAAACTTTTTTATAAATTTAAAAAAGTGCCTTTTTTTTTTTTTCTCATGTGTGATTTTTGCGGCAGAACCGCAGCATTTCCGCAACAGAGGAGCAGCGATTCCACAGAATACATTGACAAGCTGTGGCTTAAAAAGCCAAAAGCCACACTGCAGGTCCATTATTTTTTCAGCGTGCGGATGAGATTTGTTTAAATCTCATCCCCTCTGCTGCGACTGTGATACGCTGCGGATTTTCCACAATAAAATGTGTTGCATAAAATCCGCAGTGTTCATGCCTAGTGTGTTCCTACCCTAAGGCCGGATTTACACGAGCGTGTGCTTTTTGCGCGCGCAAAAACGTGGCGTTTTGCGCTTGCAAAAGGTCCATAACATCTCCGTGTGTCAGCAGCGTATGATGCGCGGCTGCGTGATTTTCGCGCAGCCGCCATCATTATGACACTCTGTTTGTATGTTTGTAGCTCGTGGTGCTTTTCTGTTTTCATTCATAGTTTATACGGCTGCGGAAGTGCTGGGCGCGATTTTCACGCAACCATTGACTTCAATGGGTGCGTGATTCGCGAACAATGCACAAATATCGGACATGTCGTGAGTTTTACGCAGCGGACACACGGACTCACGCTGCATGAAAATCACTGACAGTCTGCACGGCCCCATAGAGTAACAGGTCCGTGCGAGGCGCGTGAAAATCACGCGCGTTGCACGGACGTATTACACGATCGTCTGAATAAGCCCTAACAATAAGGCCCAGTTCACAGAGTTTTTGGGCCTTGATATTGACTCGGACACTGCGTCAGAATCAGCACCAAAAAACTTCCAAAACCGCCTCCCATTGATTTAATCTGAAATCAATGGGAGCCAGTCGCGGAAAAAAGAAAAAGCAGCACGTCCTTTCTTGCCGCGGTTCCGCCTCTGACCTGCCATCGAAATCAATGGGAGGCAGAAAATGCATTTTTCGCTGCGTTTTCTGTCTGCTGTCCTCAATCGCCGCAGGCAAAAAACGCGGCAAGATAGTGTGGGCAGGTCAAAATCTGCCTCAAAATTCGGTGCGCGGTTCCAGGCGGTCGCCGGAGCGCATGCGCGGGAGTTTGCGGGTGCGCGCGATCGGTCGCACGGGCGGCGGTGTTTGACGGCCCCCATGCTACCCAGGGCCGCCATCAGGGGGGGTATTAGGGGTACTGATGTGAGAGGCCTGGCCAAACCTAATTGAAAGGGGGGCCCGCAGCTCATGACATTCTTTTGGTGAAAAAAACGGGCCCCATTGCAGGGGCCTGTTTTTTTTCTACCAAAGGCAAGTCGCGGCAGTTTGCCGGGCCCCCCTTTCAATTAGGTTTGGCCGGGCCTCTCACATCAGTACCCCTAATACCCCCCCTGATGGCGGCCCTGGGTACCATGATATAGTGCTGGACGGAGTACCGTTAACAGGCGGTGCCACGGTAGGGGGGCCCAGAAAATTTAGCTGTAGGGGGCCCTGAAATTCCTGATGGCGGCCCTGTGTACAGTTACCTTGTCTGTTATTTTCTGAGCCCATAAATGGGTTTTCTTGTTTAGCCAGGAAGCAGCCAGAGCAACTGATCAGTGCGTGGTCCAGGTGTCGGACCCCCACCGATCATATACTTATGACCTATCCTGAGGTAGGTCATCAGTATGAAAAACCTGTCTGTGCCCGAACAACCCCTTTAAAGGAACAGTGTCACCACAATTTTTTTTTTAATATGTTAAAGATGTTAGTGCTTTATTAAAAACATTTGGATTAATTTGTGTGTTTGTGTGTTACTTTTTTTTATTTTTACACTTTTTCTTCCCTATGGGGGCTGCCATTTTTTTTTCCATTTCTATATGTGTCGATTAACGACACATACAGACATGGAATACGGCAGCTCCAGTCCCATAGGGACTGCGAACGGGGCCCGTTCCATCCACTATCATGTACGCCGCTGTGTGGGAACGGCGCATGCGCCGCTCCCACACAGTTCAATTTGAAATGCGCGCCGTCCAGCGCCATTTTCCTGTGGACCGGAAGTCGCGGCCGGACAGTAAGATTACTACTTCCGGTCGCGGCTTCCGGACTTGTGCACATGGAGCAGCGGCAGCAGACGGAGCGGATGGACCGGAGGGAGCGGCGGCGACTGGAGCAGGTAAGTGATTTCTATGTATGTTTGTGTTTTAGTGTGTGTTTACTACTGTATGTAAACCTACTACACTGTGTGTTAGCTCAAAAAATGGCGACACACAGTGTAGGAGGTTAGACCGTTCAAACCCCTCGTTTCTCCCGGCACTAGCCAGGATAAAGGAGGGGGGGATTCTGAGAGCTCACTAGAGCGAGGGATTTTTACCCAATTTTGCAGCATAAAGCAATGTGGTTGCTTTACCACATGCAATGCTGCAATTTTGGGAATGGCTCCATCTAGTGACCAGCAATGGGAAATATTATAAATTAGAATCCAATTTATAATATTTCCTGACTCGTGAAAAAAAAAATTAGAACAATGTTTAATCACCTACACACTAATTGTTTAACTAAAAAAAAAAAACATGTTTTGCTGGCAACACATTCCCTTTAAGACCTGGCCATCTATGAGCCAGAGCGGAGAGCAAAACTTGGCTACTTTGTTCCAGAAACAGCGCCACACTTGTCCATGGGTTGTGTCTGGTACTGCAGCTCAGCTCTATTGAAGTGTATACTCTATTTACTGCAATACCACAATGAACCTGTGGACTTGTGTGGCACAGTTTTTTTTTTTATGATAGCAGCTATGTATTTCTAATCCTGCACAACCCCTTAAATGTGAATGAACATTGTATAAAACCACATAGGTATTTGCAGGGAAATGAGCAGCCGCCCTCAGCTTTCCACAGCGATAAAGACTTTCATAGGCTCCTTTATTTTGCTGAATATCACCCCCCTGCCCAATAACTGTGTGATAATAGCCACGATCAATGTGCGAGAAGCAGATAAAATAAAATATTAGATTTGTTTTTTAATAGTGATCTATATATGAAAAACACTTTACCACAAAGCCCTGAAAGCTCCGCTAGATACTAAACTCCACCACATGCTGAGAATAAGGACACAGGAGACTTGTTATATGGAAGAAGAGTCATTTTATTATATGTATTTTTATATGTATATTATTAATGTAAAGGACATCCCTACACCTAACGCTGTTGATCCAGAAGAAGGCAAAAAACCCTGGACACGTTTGGCCAATTAGTATCACACGGGGAAAATTCCTTCTTGACCCCAGAAAATGGCGATCAGTTATAAACCCTGGATCAAAGCCGCTAATACTATTACTAGATAATACAGGATCGTCTGGCCTAGATCTATCACCCTGACTGCTGGTTACTAAGGACTGGGAGTGGTTGTGGATGTCCTGACCTGTGTAACTGTGTTATATAATGGTGAGGTATTAGTGTATATATTATAGTGAGGTATTAGTGTATATATTATAGTGAGGTACTAGACATTATAATATAGTGAGGTTCTAGTGTATATATTATAGTGCGGTACTAGACATTATAATATAGTGAGGTACTAGTGTATATATTATAGTGCGGTACTAGACATTATAATATAGTGAGGTACTAGTGTATATATTATAGTGAGGTACTAGACATTATAATATAGTGAGGTTCTAGTGTATATATTATAGTGCGGTACTAGACATTATAATATAGTGAGGTACTAGTGTATATATTATAGTGCGGTACTAGACATTATAATATAGTGAGGTACTAGTGTATATATTATAGTGCGGTACTAGAAATTATAATATAGTGAGGTATAGCTCTTGCCACATTCAAAAAATTGGGTGTGGCTTAGCAAGAAGGGGCAGGGCCAACCCTGGCTGACAAATTTATATTAATTTATGCCAGAAATTGTCGTAAATTATAGTAAAAATAGACAGCAACCCGTAGCTGGCATAGATTTCAGATTGTAGCGCCCATCACACCTGTAGGGAGACGCCTTTTTAGTAAATTTGCCACATCTTGCTCCAGGGCTCTTCTGTCAGAAAAGTGACATATGAAAAGTCAGTATTAGTAAATCTGGGCCTTAGTATTTATATTATAGTGAGGTAATAGAATATAAATACTAATGTCTCACCATTATATTATAGTACAGTATTAACATTTATATTAGGGCCTATTCACATCATGTTTTTTCCTTCCCTCGAAGGCATATGTCAGGTGGAGTCCCGTAGTATACCTCCGACAGAAGGCAGCAGCGTATCCCACTGTATAGATAGATATACAGTGGGCTATGTCTCCCGAACTCACTGGGCACAGCACTACTTTAAGCGATGAGCCAGTTTAAGTCCCTGAAGTCACTGTTCATACATGGAAAGTGATGTCCGGGACTTTCAGTTATGGAGTCCATGGCAATAACATCGCAAGCACTCTGGCTGGAAAATCCTGTCTTGGGAACTCCCATTCCGTCACTGTTCATATAAAAACAATGAAGTTAGGAGCTTAAAAAAAACAAAATTCCACGGCCAGAGCGTGAGCAACTCTCTTGCCGGAGATTTCGCTCCTGAAGGCGTCCCTGACATCACTATCCATGTATGCGAGAGTGACGTCAGGAGCTTTAATACAGCCAGAGTGCCGGCAGCATTCTGGCCGGTAATTCCGCTTCTGTTAAAGCCCCTGACTACACTGTCCATAATGGACAAAGACATCAGAAGCTTTAAGAAACCGGAATCCATATCCAGAGCGGCGGCCATGCTTTGCCATGAAATCCACTCCTGGAGGAGTTCCTGAAGTCACTGTCCATATATAGGAAAGTGATGTCAGGAGCTATAGGATGCCGAATTCCTCGGCCAGATCGTCGACAACGCTCTGGAAAGGAATTCTGCTCCTGATAGAGCCCCTGATGTCACTGTTCATTAATGGACAGTGACATCAGGAGCTTTAAGACGCCGGAATCCCCAGCCAGATCATAGGCAAACCTCTGGCCGGAGATTTCGCTCCTAAAGGAGTCCATGACATCACTTTCCAAATATGAACAGTGACGTCAGGAGCTTCAAGAAGCTGGAATCCCTGCCAGAGCGACGACAGCGCTTTGGCTGGGGACTCTGCTTCTGAAAGAGTCCCTGACATCACTGTCCATACATGGAGAGTGATGTCAGGAGCTTTAGGATGTTGAATTCCTCTGCCAGATCGTCGGCAAAGCATTGGACAGGAATTTCGCTCCTGATAGAGCCCCTGATGTCACTGTCCATTAATGTCCAGCGATGTCAGGAGCTTTAAGATGCCGGAATCCCCAGCCAGAGCATCGGAAATGCTCTGGCCAGTGATTCCACTCCTAAAGTAGTCCAAAACGTCACTGTCCATGTATGGACAGTGATGTCAGGAGCTTCAAGAAGCCGAAATCCCAGCCACAGCGACGGCATCATTCTGGCTAGGGATTCCGCTCCTGGACAGTGATGTCAGGAGCTTTAAGATCCCGAAATCCTTGGCCAGAGCGTTGACAATGCTCTGGCCGAGAATTCCGCTACTATTAAGTCCCTGATGTCACTGTACATATATGGACAGTGAAGTCTGGAGCTTTAAGAAGCCAGAATCCCTGGCAAGAGAGACAGCAACACTCTAGCCAGAGATTTCCTTACAGGAGGTGCCCCTGATGTCACTGTGCATATATGGACAGTGAAGTCAGGAGCTTTAAGAAACCGGAATCCCTGGCCAGAGGAACGGCAATGCTCTGGCCAGAGATTCAGCTCCAGGAGGTGCCCCTGACGTCACTGCCCATGTCTGGAGTGATATTAGGAGCTTTAGGATGCCAAATTCCTCGGCCAGATCATCGGCAATGCACTGGCCAGGAATTCCGCTCCTGATAGAGCCCCTGATTTCACTGTCCATTAATGGACTCTGACGTCAGCAGGTTTAAGATGCCAGGAATCCTAGCCAGAGTGGCAGCATCATTCTGGCTAGGGATTCTGCTCCTGGAAGAGTCCCTGACATATGTGGACAGTGATGTCAGGAGATTTAAGATGACAAAATCCTCGGCCAGAGTGTCGGCAATGCTCTGGTCGGGAATTCGGCTACTATTAAGTCACTGACGTCACTGTATATATATGGACAGTGAAGTCAGGAGCTTTAAGAAGCCAGAATTTCTGGCAAGAGAGATGGCAACGCTCTGGCCAGAGATTTCCTTACAGGAGGTGCCCCTGACGTCACTGTCCATATATGGACAGTGAAGTCAAAAGCTTTAAGTAGCCGGAATACCTGGCCAGAGAGACGGCAACGCTCTGGCCAGAGATTCTGCTCCAGGAGTTGCTCCTTATGTCACTATCCATATATAGAGTGATGTCAGGAGCTTTAGTATGCCAAATTCCTCGGCCAGATCGTCAAAAACACTCTGGAAAGGAATTCCGCTCCTGATAGAGCCCCTGATGTCACTGTTTATTAATGGACAGTGACGTCAGGAGATTTGAGATGCTGGAATCCCCAGCCAACGCATCTGTCCAGAGATTCTGCTCCTAAAGCAGTCCATGACGTCACTTTTCAAATATCAAAATTTACGTCAGGAGCTTCAAGAAGCCCGAATCCCGGCCAGAGCGGTGGCAACGCTCTGGCTGGGGATTCCGCTCCTGGAAGATTTCCTCACGTCACTGTCCATATATGGACAGTGATGTCAGGAGCTTCAAAAAGCCGTAATCCCGGCCAGAGCGGCAGCAATACTCTGTCTGGGGATTCTGCCCCTGAAGGAGTCCCTGACGTCACTGTCCATATATGGAGAGTAATCTCAGGAGCTTTAGACTGCCAAATTCCTCGGCCATATCGTCGTCAACGCTCTGGAAAGGAATTCTGCTCCTGATGTCACTGTCCATTAATGGACAGTGATGTCAGGAGCTTTAATATGTCAGAATTACCAGCCAGAGTGGTGGCAACACTCTGACTAGGGATTCCGCTTTAGGCGGCAACGCTCTGGCCGGGATTTTCAACACTGTAGAGTCCCTGACGTCACTGTCCATATATCAACAGTATCGTCAGAAGCTTTAAGAAGCTGGAATCCCCGGCCACAGCGTTGTCAGCTCTCTAGCTGGGAATTCATCTATTGGTAGAACCCCTGACATCAATGTCCACATATGGACAGTGACATCAGGAGCTTTATGATGCCGGAATCCAAAGCCAGAGTATCGGCAATGCTCTGGTCGGAGATTCCGCTCCTGAAGTAGTCCATGACATCACTGTCGATATATGGACAGTGATGCCAGGAGCTTTAAGATGTCAGAATACCCTGTAAAAGTGTCAGAAAAGCTCTGACCAGACATTCCGCACCAGAAAGAGTCCATGACGTCATCATTCATATATGGACAATGACATCAGGAGCATTAAGATACCAGAATCCCCAGCCATAGAAGAGGCAACACTCTGGCTGGGGATTTTGCTCCAGGACGAATCCATAACAACACTATCCATATATGGACAGTGATGTCAGGAGCTTAAAGATGGCAAAATTTCCAGCCAGAGCATCGGCAGTGTTCTGGTCGGAAATTTCGCTCCTGAATGAGTCCATGACGTCACTATTCATAAATGGACAGTGGCGTCAGGAGCTTCAATATGCTGGAATTCCCGACTAGAGAAGCGGCAACAGTCTGACGAGGGACTCCGCTATTGAAAGTGTCCCTGACGTCATTGTCTACATATGGATATTAATGTTAGGAGCTTGAAGATGTCGGAATCCGTGGTCGGGGATTTCTCTCCTGAAGAAGCCCCGACACGCGCGTCACCAAGAAGTGCTTCCGTGTGCCGTGCGCGATTTGCACGCACCCATTGACTTCAATGGGTGCGTGCTGCGCGAAAAACGGGCAAGTATAGGACATGTCGTGAGTTTTATTCAGCGCACATACGCTGTGTGAAAATCACTGACAGTCTCAGCGGCCCCATTCACTAACATAGGTCCCTGCGGTGCGCGTGAAAATCAGGCACGTATCACGGACGTATAACACTTTCGTGCGAATAAGGCCTAAGGGTAGTCTAGTCTGAGGTCTGTATTATAAAGTAGTCTGGTCTAGGGTCTAGGGATAGTCTGGTCTGGGGTCTGTATTTATGGGTGGTCTTGTCTGCAGTTTGTATTAGGAGGATAGTCTTGTCTGGGGTCATTATTTGGGGGAGTCTGGTTTGGGGTCTTTGTTTAGGGGAGTGTTCTCTGTGATCTATAGTAAGAGTATAGTCTGGTCTGGGGTGTGTAGTTAGGGGGGAGTCTGGTTTGGGGTCTTTATTTAGGGGTGTTCTCTGCGGTCTATAGTAAGAGGATAGTCTGGTCTGGGGTCTGTATTAATGGGATAGTCTGGTCTGGGGTCTGTAGTAAGAGAATAGTCTGGTCTGGGGTCTGTAGTTAGGGGTAGTTTGGTTTGGGATCTGTATTAATGGGATAATCCGGCCTGGGGTCTGTAGTAAGAGGATAGTCTGGTCTGGGGTCTGTAGTAAGAGGATAGTCTGGTCTGGGGTCTGTAGTAAGAGGATAGTCCGGCCTGGGGTCTGTAGTAAGAGGATAGTCCGGCCTGAGGTCTGTAGTAAGAGGATTGTCTGGTCTGAGGTCTGTAGTAAGAGAATAGTCTGGTCTGGGTTCTGTAGTAAGAGGATAGTCTGGTCTGAGGTCTGTAGTAAGAGGATAGTCTGGTCTGGGGTCTGTAGTAAGAGGATAGTCTGGTCTGGGGTCTGTAGTAAGAGAATAGTCTGGTCTGGGTTCTGTAGTAAGAGGATAGTCTGGTCTGGGGTCTGTAGTAAGAGGATAGTCTGGTCTGAGGTCTGTAGTAAGAGAATAGTCTGGTCTGGGTTCTGTAGTAAGAGGATAGTCTGGTCTGGGGTCTGTAGTAAGAGGATAGTCTGGCAGTGTTCATATATTTTATGTGAGGTGTTTGTGTTATTCTACCTAATGTTGATACAATAAAGTGCGGCTCCTCCTTCTGCGCCGGCGGCTGCGAATAATGGACGTTCAGGGAGGTGGAGCTTAATATATTCTGTCTTGATTCCTCGGCAAATATGATGATCGGAGCCGACCTGTAAACAACACAAAGCATGAAAAATCGTCCCAGATGCATTGTGATGTCACACTGGAGCCCAGGAGAATTGTGGGAAACAAAATGGTTGAATTACCTGTAGCAACCAATCACATTTCATGTTTCACGTTTTCAGTGCAGTGTAGGACATGAAAGCTGTACTCTGATTGGTTGCTGTGCTTAACTCCACCCCCTTATTGCTAGTACTAGGCCCAGTATGTTATAATAATAACAGACATATTAATGATGCTGATGATGATGATGACGATAAAATATACATATTTACTGGTGTAACAGGAGCATCTCTATATCGGTCGTGGGAAGTGCAGGAGAAAAGCGTTGGGCGCCATGGCAACTAATTATCTCTTATTTTCTCGCAGCCTCTTGGACATTGAAAGCAGCATCCTGATTGGTTTGTGCAGGTCACATGTCCTCTCTTTCATTGCTCTACTTCTGGGGCTGTCTGCATATGAAAACTTATAACCAACTGGTGCCCAGATAATGAAATAACCCCCTAATAATTACCCTCCGACACTCGGCTTCTGTGAATGTGGGGGTGACCCGGGGGGGGGGCACAGCTTTATTAATTATAATAATTAACTAACATTTTGTTAATCTGATCAAAATATCAAAACTCTAAATGACATCAAACAGCGGTCAATGAAAACACGTATGCCGCCCATCCCAAGGACATGGAGGTAAATACCCTCCTAATACCGCCAGCCGTGACCGACCATCATACAGCAAAATATACCATCAAGACACCGCCGCCGCCATGCCAAAAATAAAAGCGTGAGACAGAAAATCTCTGCATTTTAATATAATATTTTTCTTTTTTTATACACACAGAATATCACGCCAAAAACCACGAACCATGAACCGCGTCCACTGCAGGTTGTTTTTTGTTCTTTGTGTGGTTCCCATATATATTATTTAAAGAGACAGCGAAAGCAAAATTGAGCTGGATTCACACGAGCGTGTGTGTTGTTCCCGCGAAAAGAACGTGGCGTTTTGCGCGCACAAAAGGTACATAACAGCTCCGTGTCTCAGCAGCGTATGATGTGTGATTTTCACGCAGCCGCCATCATTATGACACTCTATTTGTATGTTTGTAGCACGTGGTGCTTTTCTGTTTTCATTCATAGTTTTTACTGCTGTTGCGCGAATCACGCGCGTCACACGGACGTATATCACGTCCGTCTGAATAAGCCCTTAACCAAACAAGCGCACAGATAGATACATAAAATGACAGAATAAAACACCATCGCCGCACCATCGCGTTATCAGGTGTGGGGGGGGTACAGACAAAAGAGGTAGGTGAGAGGGGGAGGGAAGCTATATACTACCTCACCGCCATAACCACCCCCGTCCCTAACCATACCCCCCCCCCCCTAGAATAGCTGACTCACTATGATAACAGAAAGGAGGGAGGGAAGACCCCTCCTAAACTACTGCCACTTATTATTAACCCTTAGCCAGCAACAGTCCCAGTCCCAGCGGCTAATACGCCTGTGAGCCTCCGAGGAATCTCCCTATAAATGAGTGTTGACAAAGTGTATGTTGCCCATAGCAACCAACACCAGCGCTGGACTCCTATTGGTTGCTATGGTAACACCAGCGCTGGACTCCTATTGGTTGCTATGGTAACACCAGCGCTGGACTCCTATTGGTTGCTATGGTAACACCAGCGCTGGACTCCTATTGGTTGCTATGGTAACACCAGTGCTGGACTGCTATTGGTTGCTATGGTTTGTCGTCCACACTGTATAATGTATCTATGCGCTGATCATACAGATTCTATAATATATGACGGGATTATTACATATTAATAACATACAGCCCGTTATTCAATGAGGGGATTCATTTACTACATGTTGTTCTATGTAATAAGCCCCTGTAATGTCCTTGGTGGGCACTATAGGGCAGCAATGCCCCCGACCAGGGCCGGACTGGGACTTCAAATCAGCCCTGGCATTATTAAGCAGACAGGCCCACCGCAGGCCATACGCAGTGCCGCATCTGCCATGAGGCCAGGTGAGCCGACGGCCTCAGGCGGCACCACCTACCCAAACGGGGGGGGGGGCGGCATTTTCAGCCCGGGGGGGACTGGACCGGGGGGGAGGGGCCATGCAGACGCACATAGCAGATGTGCCGAGCGTCTGTAACACTCCTCCTCCTCTCTGACGCTGTACACAGCACATGCAGCCAGAGAGGAGCAAGTCTCCAGGAGGAGCGACGAGCAGCACGAGGTAAGTCCTGCCTTGCTGGGACCGGGACCCGTGACGTGAGTATACTGCAAGGGGGAGTCTGGGCATTTTACCGACAGCAGAGGGCTCTATGGGGCTGGAATAATCCACCCCATAGAGCCCTCACATCACTATAATGGAAGGATTAGTGTGGGTGGGGGAGGGTCTGAGCGTCTGTCTGACTTACTGCAGAGAGCTCTATAGGGGGGGGATTCTGCCCCCCCCTTTAGAGCAGTCAGTCAGATGCTCAGACCCCCCTAACCTTTCAGTATAGTAACTAGTCAGGGCTCTATGGTGGGGGGATAATTCCCCCCTATAGAGCCCTCTGCTGTCAGTAAAACGCCTAGACCCCCCCCCCCCCTTGCAGTATACTCCTGGCTTTGTAGCTTTCCTGTGCTTAATTAGCATGGGAAAGCTACAAGCAGGGCTGTGACTGGTGAGTCTCACAGTCAGTCCCAGTGCACACTGCATGCAGCAGCTGCGGCAGCCAGTCTGACTGTGAGTCTCTGACCAGTCACCACCCACATGCAGCAGAGAGTCATTAAATAAACCCTCAATTACTATAGTTTCAGACACATTGGCTATGACAGCTTCTATAGTGTAGTGGTTAGCTTGTCTGCCTTACACATGGAAGATTGTTGGTTCAAATCCCAGCTGCGGTATTTTATTTTATTTTTTTAATATTAATATATTGTTTTTGGCTTTGTTCACACTAGCATTAATATACGTTTACCTCTCTTCCGTCAGAGGAAGAGAGGATCGATACGTTAAACGGAAAGCAACGGCTCCATTAGAATTACCATTGCTTTCAATGGTAATTTTTTTGTATCAGTTGCTTTCCGTTTGTCTCCGTTCGTTAGGTTTCCGTTCTTTTGAACGGAAATAAAAGTTCTGCAGACTGCACTTTTGTTTCTTTTAAAAAAAACGGAAACTTAGCGAACGGAGACAAACGGAAAGCAACTGATACAAAAGAATTACCATTGAAAGCAATGGTAATTCTAATGGAGCCGTTGCTTTCCGTTTAACGTATCGATCCTCTCTTCCTCTGACGGAAAAGAGGTAAACGTATATTAATGCTAGTGTGAAAGAAGCCTTAGGGCCTGTTCACATCAGCGTTGGCTTTCCGTTCTGGGGTTCCGTCGGAGGTAACCCCGCAACGGAAAGTCAAACTGAAACCACAGTTCCGTTTCTGTCACCATTAGCGCAGTCGACTGCGCTATTGATTCTGTCACAAAAATGGAAACCTGCCGGAATGGTGACGAACGGAAACCATTAGCAATGTTTCCGTCACAATTGATTTCAATGGTGACTGAAACGGAAGCTGTGGTTTCAGTTTGACTTTCTGTTGCGGGGTTCACCCGACGGAAACCTCCCACGGAACCCCGGAACGGAAAGTCAACGCTGATGTGAATAGGCCCTAATCCTTCCCCATAATCCTGCCCCCGCTAATTAAAATAAATATATTATATAATGTATATAGCGCTGTATCCTGTATCCGTCAGATCAGCGGGACTGACTGATTCAGTGTCAGCGAGTCCTGCAGGATCGAGCTGTTACCGATCACATCTAAGTTCATAACTTAGATGTGATCAGTAATAGGCGACCTAATGCATTCAGGTCTCAGCGCAATATACAGCTGCTCTGTATACAGGATACAAAGCAGCTGTATCTTAAAAAGTACAAATCATTTTCAATAAAAAGTAATTAAAATTTGTACCAATCGCATTAATAGATATCTTTATATATCATAGTGACATGTCCGAAGTTTTCATCTGTGGGGGATCGAGCACTGAGGCCCCCACCGATCGCTAAAACGAAGCAGCAGAAGTGTTCGGGTGAGCGCTGTGCCGCTTCATTTATGATCGACTTTCAGTCGAGTGAGTGGTGTACTGCTCCAAGGAAAGCCAAACAGAATTGAAGCGGCACACCGCTTACCCGAGCACTTCTGCTGCTTCGTTTTAGCGACTAGTGGGGGGGTCTCAGTGTTCGGACCCCACTGATCAAAACTTCTGACATGTCAAAAGTTTTTTAAAAAGTTGTTACACTTTAAAGAGAATCTTTCACCTGCCAACAGATTTGCATTTGAGTGCAGCATGTAATGGTCAGGGCTGCACAATCTCTGGGGCACTTTATATTTTTTTTCCTACCCTCTTTCCTTACTTAGGTATCTGTGCTGTAATATTTGGCGCCCGATATTTAAATAACCCCATGAACTGCCAATGGGGCTGTAATTGGCAAGGGGGCGTGTAACATCGCTGTGACACTGCCCAATCCGCTACGGACAATGTCAACAGCAAGAGCTGGAGAGAGGAGATCATGTGCGCGCGCACGCTCTCACTCTTCAGCTCTCGGCAGGCAAGTACAAAACTGTGATCTCAGGTGATAGATCAGTCTTATTGTCCTTGTCTGCCGAGAGCTAAAGAGTGAGAGCGTGCGTGCACGCACAGCTCTGATGCCATGGAACAGAAGAAGAAGAATTCACACTCTTCTTCTCCTCTTGTGTTCCTTAGTGGTGGCGGAGCTGCGCGCACCCGCTCTCTCCAGCTCTTGCTGTAACGCTGACCGTAGCTGATTGGACAGTGTCACCAGGGCCGCCATCAGGGGGGGACTGGGGGTACTGCAGTGAGGGGCCCGGGCATAAATTAAAAAAAAAGGGGCCCGCACTCTGCCGCTGGAATTAATATCCTCACGGCAGTGTGGCTCTTACGATTTCATTTCGGTGAAAGGAACAAGTCCCATCACGAAGCAGGGGCCCGTTCATTACATCAGAATAAAATCGTAAGGGCCCGCTGGAGAGTGACATGTGCCCGCCCCTCCTCCTCCACAACAGCGTGACAGCGTGCGGGGAGGAGACATCACAGCAGCGGGAGTTATGAGCTCAGCCTCGGAGGATACGTCCAGCAGCAGCAGCAGTCGTCGTCGTCTTCTTCTTCAGACACAGTGAGTACTAACTTATGTCTGTGTCCGGCTGCTGCTGCCCGGAGCCTCCTGAAAAAATCTCCTCCTGCCCCCATAGAAAGTAAATATCTTACCCACGTCTGTATTATGTTAACACTGCAGCATAGGATTGTATCAACTCTACAGCTCTTATCTCCCGTCCTGTGTAACATGTGACAATAAACCTGTCTTCTCCCTCTGTTTACACAGGACAGGAGAAAAGAGCCGTCCTGGAGCTGAGTGATACAATCCTATGCTGCAGTGTAAACTAATACAGACGTGGGGAAGAGTTTTGCTTTCTATGGGGATGGGGTAGAGTTAGATGATAATGGGGGCAGGGAGATGATAATGGGGGCAGGGAGATGATAATGGGGCAGGGAGATGATAATGGGGGCAGGGAGATGATAGTGGGGGCAGCGAGATGATAATGGGGGCAGGGAGATGATAATGGGGCAGGGAGAAGATAATGGGGGCAGGGAGATGATAATGGGGGCAGGGAGATGATAATGGGGCAGGGAGATGATAATGGGGCAGGGAGATGATAATGGGGGCAGGGAGATGATAATGGGGGCAGGGAGATGATAATGGGGGCAGGGAGATGATAATGGGGGCAGGGAGATGATAGTGGGGGCAGCGAGATGATAATGGGGGCAGGGAGATGTTAATGGTGGCAGGGAGATGATAATGGGGGCAGGGAGATGATAATGGGGGTAGAGTTAGATGATAATGGGGGCAGGGAGATGATAATGGGGGCAGGGAGATGATAATGGGGCAGGGAGATGATAATGGGGGCAGGGAGATGATAGTGGGGGCAGCGAGATGATAATGGGGGCAGGGAGATGATAATGGGGCAGGGAGATGATAATGGGGGCAGGGAGATGATAATGGGGGCAGGGAGATGATAATGGGGCAGGGAGATGATAATGGGGCAGGGAGATGATAATGGGGCAGGGAGATGATAATGGGGGCAGGGAGATGATAATGGGGCAGGGAGATGATAATGGGAGCAGGGAGATGATAATGGGGCAGGGAGATGATAATGGGGGCAGGGAGATGATAATGGGGGCAGGGAGATGATAATGGGGGCAGGGAGATGATAATGGGGGCAGGGAGATGATAATGGGGCAGGGAGATGATAATGGGAGCAGGGAGATGATAGTGGGGGCAGCGAGATGATAATGGGGGCAGGGAGATGATAATGGGGCAGGGAGATGATAATGGGGGCAGGGAGATGATAATGGGGTAGGGAGATGATAATGGGGGCAGGGAGATGATAATGGGGCAGGGAGATGATAATGGGGGCAGGGAGATGATAGTGGGGGCAGCGAGATGATAATGGGGGCAGGGAGATGATAATGGGGCAGGGAGATGATAATGGGGGCAGGGAGATGATAATGGGGCAGGGAGATGATAATGGGGCAGGGAGATGATAATGGGGGCAGGGAGATGATAATGGGGCAGGGAGATGATAATGGGAGCAGGGAGATGATAATGGGGGCAGGGAGATGATAATGGGGGCAGGGAGATGATAATGGGGCAGGGAGATGATAATGGGAGCAGGGAGATGATAGTGGGGGCAGCGAGATGATAATGGGGGCAGGGAGATGATAATGGGGCAGGGAGATGATAATGGGGGCAGGGAGATGATAATGGGGTAGGGAGATGATAATGGGGCAGGGAGATGATAATGGGGCAGGGAGATGATAATGGGGGCAGGGAGATGATAATGGGTTCAGGGAGATGATAATGGGGCAGGGAGATGATAATGGGGGCAGCAAGATGATAATGGGGCAGGGAGATGATAATGGGGCAGGGAGATGATAATGGGGGCAGGGAGATGATAATGCGGCAGGGAGATGATAATGGGGGCAGGGAGATGATAATGGGGCAGGGAGATGATAATGGGGGCAGGGAGATGATAATGGGGGCAGGGAGATGATAATGGGGCAGGGAGATGATAATGGGAGCAGGGAGATGATAGTGGGGGCAGCGAGATGATAATGGGGGCAGGGAGATGATAATGGGGCAGGGAGATGATAATGGGGGCAGGGAGATGATAATGGGGTAGGGAGATGATAATGGGGCAGGGAGATGATAATGGGGCAGGGAGATGATAATGGGGGCAGGGAGATGATAATGGGTTCAGGGAGATGATAATGGGGCAGGGAGATGATAATGGGGCAGGGAGATGATAATGGGGCAGGGAGATGATAATGGGAGCAGGGAGATGATAATGGGGGCAGGGAGATGATAATGGGGGCAGGGAGATGATAATGGGGGCAGGGAGATGATAATGGGGCAGGGAGATGATAATGGGGGCAGGGAGATGATAGTGGGGGCAGCGAGATGATAATGGGGGCAGGGAGATGATAATGGGGCAGGGAGATGATAATGGGGGCAGGGAGATGATAATGGGGGCAGGGAGATGATAATGGGGCAGGGAGATGATAATGGGGCAGGGAGATGATAATGGGGCAGGGAGATGATAATGGGGGCAGGGAGATGATAATGGGGCAGGGAGATGATAATGGGAGCAGGGAGATGATAATGGGGCAGGGAGATGATAATGGGGGCAGGGAGATGATAATGGGGGCAGGGAGATGATAATGGGGGCAGGGAGATGATAATGGGGCAGGGAGATGATAATGGGAGCAGGGAGATGATAGTGGGGGCAGCGAGATGATAATGGGGGCAGGGAGATGATAATGGGGCAGGGAGATGATAATGGGGGCAGGGAGATGATAATGGGGTAGGGAGATGATAATGGGGCAGGGAGATGATAATGGGGCAGGGAGATGATAATGGGGGCAGGGAGATGATAATGGGTTCAGGGAGATGATAATGGGGCAGGGAGATGATAATGGGGGCAGCAAGATGATAATGGGGCAGGGAGATGATAATGGGGCAGGGAGATGATAATGGGGGCAGGGAGATGATAATGCGGCAGGGAGATGATAATGGGGGCAGGGAGATGATAATGGGGCAGGGAGATGATAATGGGGGCAGGGAGATGATAATGGGGGCAGGGAGATGATAATGGGGGCAGGGAGATGATAATGGGGGCAGGGAGATGATAATGGGGCAGGGAGATGATAATGGGGGCAGCGAGATGATAATGGGGGCAGGGAGATGATAATGGGGGCAGGGAGATGATAATGAGGCAGGGAGATGATAATGGGGCAGTGAGATGATAATGGGGGCAGGGAGATGATAATGGGGGCAGGGAGATGATAATGGGGCAGTGAGATGGCATTGGGTAGGGAGGGAAATGATGCTAGAGTGGGAAGGAGATAATAATGGAGGGCGGATGGCACTTGAGTAGGGATGCACGATGCATCAAAACTTCGATACGGTTTCGATACCGTGCACCCCCAAACGGTTCAATACCGTTATTTCATGTATTTTGATACTAAGCTGTGCGGCCGCACAGCTCAATATTGTAATACATGAATGTATGAGAGCGGAGCTGCGGCTGTGTAACACAGTCACGGCCCTGCTCCGGAGTCCCGACATGTGCGCGCCGCCAGGATTATGTGATGCGGCCAGCGCTGCACTAATGAGCGGCGGCACTGAAAACAGAACATGGCGGGCGCACTACAAAACACCCCCACATCTTCTGTCTTCAGTGCCTGAACCGCCGCTCATTAGTGCAGCGCCGCCCGCATCACCTCGTGCTGACCGCGTGCGGGGCGGGGCAATGGTTGTATTACACAGCCGCAGACCCACTCTATAAAGGCAGAGATCAAAGAAACCTCTCATCTCTGTCGCTATTCCCCTGAATGCTGCGATCAAAGCTGACTGCAGCATTCAGGGGAAAATAAGAAGGGGGGATGCCCCTTGGATCACGTCACAGGAATCCCTGTGACGCGATTGAGGGACATACCATATATGGGCAGACAGCCCAAGGTCCAATGAAGGACCCCAGGGCTGTCTTACCATATTTCCTGTTAGGGCATACTCAGGTCTGTCCTAACAACTGCCTGTGTACTATCCGTATATAGATATATACCAGTACATTAAAGTTTCAAAAAGAAAGTAAAAACATAAAGTAATGTTAAATTTAAAAAAAATACACATACAACTTTTTTACAAAACACATTAAAATAAGTCTCAATACATAAAATATTCACATTCAGTATTGGCGCGCCCGTAATAACCTGCAAAACAATTTTATTGCATCATTTATGATGTGTACGTTGTAAAAAATAAAATAAAACTTCTTTCACTTATTAATGTGAGGCGCGAGGTATTATGAATTTTGAACCTCCATGTGCCTCACATTAATAGTAATTAACCCCATCATGTACCTTACACATTAACCCTTTATAATTAAGGAACATGATGGGGTTAATTACTATTAATGTGAGGCACATGGAGGTTAAATTTACCATCACACCTCGCGCCTCACATAAGAAATGGAAGAACTGTTTTTTTTTTTTATTATTGTTGGCAAAGTATCGCTTTGTTATCGAAATCGCAATACTACACAAAGCATCGGTACCGAAGTCCAAATTCTGGTATTGTGACATCCCTCCACTGGAGGAGGCATTATACAATGGGGGGGGGGTAATAATTGGGTGAAAAGTGATGATATCTGAAGGGAGGGGAGAAATTATACATGGGGAGGGGTAGAGGAAGGAGAGAGTATACCTGGGTAGGGGGAGAAAGCTTATACCGGAGGCATAGTTAGCAACAGTCCTGAATTTGCAGGGACTGTCCTGAATCTAAAGAGGCAGTCCCGGCAAATTACTGTCCCAGACGTGTCTCAGCCACTGCCATATTCAATTGTATCTGCGTCCACAGGATGCAGATACAATTGAATACTATGGCAGAGCAGGAAAGTATCAGCTTCCTGCTCTGCCATTCACCCATCCAGGAGCGGAATCCCCGGCCAGAGAGTTGCCGACACTCTGGTCGGGGATTCCTCTCCTAGAGGTAGCCCCTGAGGTCACTGTCCATATATGGACAGTGAGGTCAGGGTCTCCTCCTGGACTGGAATCCCCTGTAGAGAGTGCCACACACTCCCCTGTAGTTAGCGCCGAACATACCCCCTGTAGATAGCGCCACACACACACTCCCCTGTAGATAGTGTCACACACTGCCCCCTGTAGATAGCACCACACAATCCCATGTAGATAGCGCCACACAATCCCATGTAGATAGCGCCACACCCACCCTGTAGATAGGGCCACACACCCCCCCTGTAGATAGCGCCTCACCCACCCCTGCAGATAGCGCCACACACAGCCCCCTGTAGATAGCGCTACACACAGATAACGTGTGTGCAGCGTGTGAAGAGAATGCAAAAGCATCATCCAGACATGCCCGTGGCGGTGGGAGATCTTAGGGACTACATTTTGGTGAGTGACTCTGCTGTGTATAGGGCTTCAGTGCAATGATTTTTGTTTATATTGCCCTCCTACACCCTGACAGATTCTACATACACACACACACACACACACACACATACACACACACTCACTTTCCCTTTTTGCCCCCCACAGAGCCGCTGTCTCTTGTCTCTTCCTTGTCACTCCACAGAGCCCCTGTGAGGTTGCGTCTCCCCGCTGGCTACCACTGCTACCTTCAGTTCTCCCAGCCCTGGCACTTAGTTTCTCCCCTTTGCCCTCCGACACCCACCTCCTGTCTCTGCCCTGCTCCTCCAAAGAGTTTTCTTTTTAATGTGCCCTACCTCCCGCCCCTTTACATTTCATCCCCCCGCCTAATAACGAGGGGGGCGGGGGCCCAGACTCATTGGCAGTATGGGGCCCAGAAATTCCTGATGGCAGCCCTGAGTGTCACAGCGATGTTACACGCCCCCTTGCCAATTACCTCCCCATTGACAGTTCATGGGGTTATTTAAATATCGGGCGCCAAATATTACAGCACCGATATCTAAATAACGAAGGAGGCTAAGAAAAAAATGTAAAGTGCCCCAGGGTTTGTTCAGCCCTCCCCATTACATGCTGAACTCAGCTGCACATGTATGGGGAGGTGAAAGGTTCTCTTTAAAAGAAAGGTGTTATCATTATTTTTTTTTATTTGATATGTTTTATTTTATGGGCCTAATTTTTCTAATTATTTTAATATGTTCCCGAAGGTAGCTATTTATTCATATGTTTGTACGTCTGTGGGGGCAGCCATCTTTATTTTTATTTTTCATACTGCTAATTTTTGTTTTGCAGGTTCCGCTGGACCATTTGGACTACGTCGTAGATTAGTTGGACTACTTCGCTGATTTCAGCTTTATTTTATTTTTCTAATAAAATGGTTAAAGTGGATTCTGTGGAAGAGTTGTCATTTCAATAAAATAAATTTCTTTATGTCTCTGTTTTTTAATACTTCATTACCGCCTTAGTAATGGCTGCTGTCTGATTGAGAGCGTCCATTACTAAGAAGGGGCTTAGTGTTAGCCAGTAATAAGGCTAGCACTAACCCCTATTATTACCCGGAGTACTGGGAAGAGCTGGGTACGATCCAGGACCCGACCGTCTGAAGAGAAGGGCGGGTACTGGGGTGGCCGCAGGCTGGTACTATCAGGCTCGGAATGGCCAAAAACCATGGCCCTTCCCACCCTGGTAATGCTAGGCTGCTGCTGCTTTATTGTATCTGGCTGCTTATGAAAAATGGAGGGGATCTCACGTAATTTTTTTTCTATTATTTTTTTTTTTTAAAAGACGTAGGGTTCCCGCTATTTTTCACAACCAGCCAGATACAATACAGCAGCTGCAGCCTAGCATCACCAGGGTGGGAAGGGCCACGTTTTTTATCCCTTCCCAGCCTGGTAAAACCAGCCTGTGGCCGCCCTGCTGCCTTACCGTCGCTTCAGATGGTCGGGTACTGGATCGTACTCCTCTCGCGGCAGTGAGAATCGGGGTAATAATAGGGGTTAGTGATAGCCTTTTTACTGGCTAACACGAAGCCCCTTCTTAGTAATGGACGCTCTCAATCAGACAACAGCCATTACCAAGGCCATAATAAAGTATTAAAAAAAACAGACATAAGAAAAACTTTTATTGGAATCTAAACTCCCCCTTGCAACCCTCTTTCACCATTTTATTTTTTTTTAAAAAGTAGATCATCGGAGTAGTCCAATGAATCTACGACGTAGTCCAAACGCTCCAGCGGAATCTACCAAAAAAAGCAGTATAAAAATTTGAAAAACTTAAATTTGCCACAATAGTCACTCGATATAACTATACTGTAATCACTTATATGGTCTGCAGATATCTTGTGTATAACTGGCATCTACCTCTATAAGGTCACTATATGGTGGTAATATTGGTCTATATATAGTGTGATTTATTCACGAACAGTATGGTGGGTTTTTTCTGACACTATGTTGTAGTAATATGTGATCATGGTTTCGTAGTTTTATTCAGTAACCGTATGGAAGTATTATTCAATAACAGTATGGAGGTATTATTCAGTAACAGTATAAAGGTATTATTCAGTAACAGTATGGGGGTATTATTCAGTAACAGTATGGGGGTATTATTCAGTAACAGTATGGAAGTATTATTCAGTAACTGTATGGAGGTATTATTCAGTAACAGTATGGAAGTATTATTCAGTAACAGTATGGGGGTATTATTCAGTAACAGTATGGGGGTATTATTCAATAACAGTATGGAGGTATTATTCAGTAACAGTATAAAGGTATTATTCAGTAACTGTATGGGGGTATTATTCAGTAACAGTATGGGGGTATTATTCAGTCACAGTATGGGGGTATTATTCAGTAACAGTATGGGGGTATTATTCAGTAACAGTATGGGGGTATTATTCAGTAACAGTATGGAGGTATTATTCAGTAACAGTATGGAGGTATTATTCAGTAACAATATGGGGGTATTATTCAGTAACAGTATGGGGATATTATTCAGTAACAGTATGGGGGTATTATTCAGTAACAGTATGGGGGTATTATTCAGTAACAGTATGGAGGTATTATTCAGTAACAGTATGGAGGTATTATTCAGTAACAGTATGGGGATATTATTCAGTAACAGTATGGGGGTATTATTCAGTAACAGTATGGGGGTATTATTCAGTAACAGTATGGAGGTATTATTCAGTAACTGTATGGGGATATTATTCAGTAACAGTATGGAGGTATTATTCAGTAACAGTATGGGGGTATTATTCAGTAACAGTATGGGGATATTATTCAGTAACAGTATGGGGGTATTATTCAGTAACAGTATGGGGTATTATTCAGTAACAGTATGGAGGTATTATTCAGTAACAGTATGGGGATATTATTCAGTAACAGTATGGGGGTATTATTCAGTAACAGTATGGAGGTATTATTCAGTAACAGTATGGAGGTATTATTCAGCAACAGTATGGGGATATTATTCAGTAACAGTATGGGGGTATTATTCAGTAACAGTATAAATGTATTATTCAGTAACAGTATGGGGGTATTATTCATTAACAGTATGGGGGTATTATTCAGTAACAGTATGGGGGTATTATTCAGTAACAGTATGGGGGTATTATTCAGTAACAGTATGGAGGTATTATTCAGTAACAGTATGGAGGTATTATTCAGTAACAGTATGGGGGTATTATTCATTAACAGTATGGGGATATTATTCAGTAACAGTATTGCGGTATTATTCAATAACAGTATGGGGGTATTATTCAGTAACAGTATGGAGGTATTATTCAGTAACAGTATGGGGATATTATTCAGTAACAGTATGGGGGTATTATTCAGTAACAGTATGGAGGTATTATACAGTAACAGTATGGGGATATTATTCAGTAACAGTATGGGGGTATTATTCAGTAACAGTATGGGGTATTATTCCGTAACAGTATGGAGGTATTATTCAGTAACAGTATGGGGGTATTATTCAGTAACAGTATGGAGGTATTATTCAGTAACAGTATGGGGATATTATTCAGTAACAGTATGGGGGTATTATTCAGTAACAGTATGGAGGTATTATTCAGTAACTGTATGGGGATATTATTCAGTAACATTATGGAGGTATTATTCAGTAACAGTATGGGGGTATTATTCAGTATCAGTATGGGGGTATTATTCAGTAACAGTATGGAGGTATTATTCAGTAACAGTATGAAGGTATTATTCAGTAACAGTATGGGGGTATTATTCAGTAACAGTATGGAGGTATTATTCAGTAACAGTATGGAGGTATTATTCAGTAACAGTATGGGGGTATTATTCAGTAACAGTATGGGGATATTATTCAGTAACAGTATGGGGGTATTATTCAGTAACATTATGGGGGTATTATTCCGTAACAGTATGGAGGTATTATTCAGTAACAGTATGGAGGTATTATTCAGTAACAGTATGGGGATATTATTCAGTAACAGTATGGGGGTATTATTCAGTAACAGTATGGGGGTATTATTCAGTAACAGTATGGAGGTATTATTCAGTAACTGTATGGGGATATTATTCAGTAACAGTATGGAGGTATTATTCAGTAACAGTATGGGGGGTATTATTCAGTAACAGTATGGGGATATTATTCAGTAACAGTATGGGGGTATTATTCAGTAACAGTATGGGGTATTATTCAGTAACAGTATGGAGGTATTATTCAGTAACAGTATGGGGATATTATTCAGTAACAGTATGGGGGTATTATTCAGTAACAGTATGGAAGTATTATTCAGTAACAGTATGGAGGTATTATTCAGTAACAGTATGGGGATATTATTCAGTAACAGTATGGGGGTATTATTCAGTAACAGTATGGGGTATTATTCAGTAACAGTATGGAGGTATTATACAGTAACAGTATGGGGATATTACTCAGTAAGGCTATGTTCACACTGAGTATTTTGGGGGAGGAATATCTGCCTCAAAATTCCGTTTGGAACTTTGAGGCAGATATTCCTCTCCCTGCATGCCGTTTTTCGCGGCGATTATCGCGCCGTTTTTTGCCCGCGGCCATTGAGCGCCGCGGGCATAAAACAGCGAGAAATACCCTTTCTCCTGCCTCCCATTGAAGTCAATGGGAGGTCGGAGGCGGAAGCGCCCGAAGATAGGGCATGTCGCTTCTTTTTCCCGCGAGGCAGTTTTACTGCTCGCGGGAAAAAGACGCCGACGCCTCCCATTGAAATCAATGGGAGGCGTTCTCGGGCCGTTTTTGCCGAGTTTTGCGACGCGGTTTCCGCGTCAAAAAACTCGGCAAAATGCCCCGTGTGAACATAGCCTAACAGTATGGGGGTATTATTCAATAACAGTATGGGGATATTATTCAGTAACAGTATGGGGGTATTATTCAGTAACAGTATAAATGTATTATTCAGTAACAGTATGGGGGTATTATTCATTAACAGTATGGGGGTATTATTCAGTAACAGTATGGGGGTATTATTCAGTAACAGTATGGGGGTATTATTCAGTAACAGTATGGAGGTATTATTCAGTAACAGTATGGAGGTATTATTCAGTAACAGTATGGGGGTATTATTCAGTAACAGTATGGGGATATTATTCAGTAACAGTATTGGGGTATTATTCAATAACAGTATGGGGGTATTATTCAGTAACAGTATGGAGGTATTATTCAGTAACAGTATGGGGATATTATTCAGTAACAGTATGGGGGTATTATTCAGTAACAGTATGGAGGTATTATACAGTAACAGTATGGGGATATTATTCAGTAACAGTATGGGGGTATTATTCAGTAACTGTATGGGGATATTATTCAGTAACATTATGGAGGTATTATTCAGTAACAGTATGGGTGTATTATTCAGTAACAGTATGGAGGTATTATTCAGTAACAGTATGGAGGTATTATTCAGTAGCAGTATGGAGGTATTATTCAGTAACAGTATGGAGGTATTATACAGTAACAGTATGGAGGTATTATTCAGTAACAGTATGGAGGTATTATTCAGTAACAGTATGGGGATAGTATTTATTAACAGTATGGGGGTATTATTCAGTAACAGTATGGGGGTATTATTCAGTATCAGTATGGGAGTATTATTCAGTAACAGTATGGAGGTATTATTCAGTAACAGTATGGGGATATTATTCAGTATCAGTATGGGGGTATTATTCAGTAACAGTATGGGGTATTATTCAGTAACAGTATGGGGGTATTATTTGTAATGTTGGTCTTACAATCTATGTAAATTACTGTGGTGGGGGAAGTGTGTGCGGCAGCAGATGATCAGGCTAAGAGACAGTCTGCAGAGTGGCATGTGATGCACTTTGACATGTAGGTGATACTTACGTGTGGTATGTGGGCCCATAACTTGTGTAGAGCCCAGGGCCAAAGAGCATATGAATCCACCACTGGCATCAAGTCAGCACAGGCCGACCACTAAAATACAGCTGGTAGAGCAAAGAAACCAGCCCAGGACGTGCCGCTTCAAAACAGCGCTAAGTGCGACCCGTCCTGGACTGGCCTGAATGTAATTGCAGAGAGTGACGCCGCAAATGAGACTGGCTGCCGAGGAGAGATATGAGGCAGTGCAGACTGTACTATTTGCACTGCACTGATTGGCAGTAAGAATAATTCTTTAAATATTTTACATACTTCAAACAGCACTTTAAGGTTGTGTTCACACTGAGTTTTTTGCAGGAGGAAAATTCTGCCTCAAAATTCTGTTTGGGATTTCGAGGCAAATTTTGTCCTTCCTGCACGTCGTTTGCCGCGATTTTCACCGTGTTTTTCGTTCGCGGCCATTGAGTGCTACGGGCAAAAAACTCAGCGAAATACCCTTTCTCTTCCTTCCATTGATGTCAATGGGAGGTCAGAGGCGTAAACGCGCGAAGATAGGGCATGTCCCTTCTTTCTCGGGAGGCATTTTCGGCTTGTATTTGACGAGTTTTGGGTAGAGTGGTTTCCGCGCCAAAAAACTAGTCAAAATACTCCATGTGAACAGGGCCTAACAAATAAACATCAAATGCTTTCCTATTTAAAAAATGTATATATTGCGTGTTCGATGTGTAAAGCTAGGAATGAGAAAACTCTGATAGATTTTGGGGGGGGGGGGTGCCTTTTTATATTTCGCCTCAGGCGGCAGACATGCTAGGTTCACCCCTGGCCATACGCAGCCGCCAATGCTGGGCTGGAGTACATGGGACCACCTTCCAGCTATACAGGACATGGGGAGATTTATTAATAGTCCTGATCGCTCCAACTCCAACCAATCCACTGCTTTCCCACCAGAATAACGGACATGCTCATTATTCTACAGGAGGGTTTTTTTTGCGGATCTTATTTCTGCTGCATGTGAATGGGGTATAAAATAGCCCACCCACTTGTAATGGATGCAGAATGTTAGTGGATATGAAAGGGATTTAGGTCTGGAATCAGGGACTTAGTCCTAATCAAATCCTGATTGCGTGATCATGGCCTAATACTGACGTATATAGATTGTAAATTATACCGGTATACAATGCTAAAATATCACCGTACTGGAACTAAATAGTATGATTTATATTTTATATTCAACCATAAACACTCTCACATGCTGGACACATGACGCACAGATGCAACCCACAAGGTGGACACATGCTGCATTCATGCCACTCACACCTAGGACACATGAGCACGCACACCACTCACACCTAGGACACGTGCGCACACACTCCACTCACACTTATGGCAAATACGCACGCACACCACTCATACTTATGACTAATGCGCACGCACACCACACCACGCACACCTAAGGACACATGCACATTCACACCACTTACACCTAGAACACATTCCTAAATCACACCTAGGACACACGCGCACGCGCACTACTCACACATAGGATTTACTCTCCACTCTCGCCACTCACACCTAAGACATATGCCGCACGTTGTCTACCCACAACAAGGACACATGTTGAACACGTACTACTCACACCTGGCATAGATGCCGCACACATCACTCACATACTACACATACCACTCACACACTAGACACGTACAACACACTAGACACATACCGCACACACTACTTACACTAGACACATACCGCACACACCCCTTACACTAGACACATACCGCACACACTACTTACACTAGACACATACCGCACACACTACTTGCACTAGACACATACCGCACACACTACTTACACTAGACACATACCGCACACACTACTTACACTAGACACATACTGCACACACTACTTACACTAGACACATACCACACACACTACTTACACAAGACACATACCGCACACACTACTTACACTAGACACATACCGCACACACTACTTACACTAGACACATACCGCACACACCACACAATGCTAAACACATACCGCACACACTGCTTACACTAGACACATACCTCACACACTACTTACACTAGACACATACCGCACACACTACTTACACTAGACACATACCGCACACACTACTTACACTAGACACATACCGCACACACTACTTACACTAGACACATACCGCACACACTACTTACACTAGACACATACCGCACACACTACTTACACTAGACACATACCGCACACACTACTTACACTAGACACATACCGCACACACCACACAATGCTAAACACATACCTTACATAACTCTTACACACTAGACCTATACCACACATACCACTCACATTAAAAACAACACGCACACTAATGCCACCAATACAGTAGAAGAAGACACAAAACTCACATAAATTGCATATTTCACTCATACAATTGTCATACACTGTTACCACTACATCAACCAGTCACACTACAAAAATCAACCCAACACTTCACTCACATTGCTATATTTACCGGCTTTCTTTAGTAGACTGCTGATTCTTGGGCACTGGCATGCAGGATGCTGGCACTACATAGGCGTGTATACCGGAGATGCCCCCTCCACCACTAAGCCCCGCCCATGTGCCCACAAAGCCACACCCCTTTTCCAAAGCTCCTCCCATCTGTGGCTCAAATTAACAATAACCTGATGCTCACCATTTTAACCCTATAGCTCCTCCTATCTACAGTATCTGGACCCCCTCCCCTCCCACAAGCAGGTTACATGAGGCTGAAGCATAAACCTACTGACGCTACGGCCGTCAGCAACATCCCCGGCAGGGGCAGGAGACTCCTTCTCCTCGGCAGCCAGACTGAAGCTGTGCTCAGGGGCAGTAGAAAGACTAAGCCCATCACTGATTGGCTGATGCTCAGCCAACCAGCTTTAGGTTTGATTTGTACATGCAGACTGGGCAGGTACCGATTCTCCTTTTCCTCTGCGGCGCCAGAGATGTGCGCGAATGAGCGAGGCGTCAGTGCAGAAAACAAGTCTAGAGCTGATTAGCTGCGGCTCGGCCAACAAGCGCTAAACGTCATTTCTGCAGCGCTCCTTCCCATCACTGCAGAGTACACAGCAATAAATCTCCGAAAGATGTGGTTATAAACACCAGGAGGCTGCAGTTATTGTAATGTTGCTGCTTGTGTTCACCACTGATTGTTTGGGCGGCCGGCAGGAGGCCCACTGTTCACCGGCCCATCTGGCATTTACCAGAACTGTCAGATGGCCAGTCTGGCCCTGCCTGTACCCCAAGTGTCAGTGTGTCATTATACTGTACCCCAAGTGTCAGTGTGTCATTATCCTGTACCCCAAATGTCAGTGTGTCATTATCCTGTACCCCAAGTGTCAGTGTAGCTTATCAAGAAAAGGTGGCTTGTTGGCACTCCCCCTGGCACCCAGCACCTGGCAGGGGGGTATATCCTACCACCAGCTCCCCCCAGCTATACCCTGACAGTGTCTTCTAACACTGATATCCATAGAGCCCCCATAGCAGTGCCAGTCACTGTTCTCGTATAACAGCAGAGGAATGTGCTGATCTTGAGGGAGGTCACAGAGAGACAGTTACATAGTCAAAGGAGCAGGGGAACCAGCAGCACAGAGTGTTTCAGGATATGAATGTGTTGATCTAGTGAGAGGTCAGACAGAGGTAGATTGTAAAAAGGTCGATTTACTTTAGTTCTTATTATTTTTCTCCAGCAGCGCAGAGGATTTCAGGAGAGGTGTCTGCTACTCATAAATTGCGGTGGAGTTCCATCTTATGTAAGAGAACAACATGGCGAGATTGCGATGCCTGCGAGTGTAACGATTAGAAAGTTGCGGTAATCCCACGAATTGACAGCGAGCTTTGTGATGATTACTCGCGTCTATTTTTTCGTAGGGAAACATTGAAGTTGCGTCTTTGTCGCGCAGTAATCCCGCAGGGTACGCGAGCATTTAGGGGTGATAGTTTTGGCCGCACGGTAAAAAACGCATAAAAACATGCCACCCCCCCCCCCCACATTTTGGTCGTTGTATTTTCCAGCTCGTTTTTCAAATTTGAGACTTGTAAAATAAATGTGATTTACCTGAAAAAACCGCACAGTCGAAAACTGCGTCACAAACCGCGGCAATTCCGGAGTGATTTTTGCTGCGTTTTTTATCTCTTCTTATCGCAGCATTTGGGTCCATTCAGATGAAGTTACAACAAATCAACAAACTGCGTCCAAAAACCACATGAGTTTCTACCACAATTTGCTGCGTTTTTCGATACAGTTGCATTTTTTACCGTAATCGCATTAAAAAACGCACCAAATCGCAGTAAAAATGCGTGCTATTTTTGGATGCATTTTTTTCAATGTGATTTTAATCGCACCTCAGCCGCAACGTGTGACTGGACCCGCGGGGCGCAATTATATGAGATTATTTTTGGTCTTTCATTAACTATCGCGGCAATTAGTGGTTAAACCCTGTACGTATTTGATGCAGTTTTTATGGCGCTCTGATGTCAATTATCCCATAGGTTGTATTCGGACGTTGCGGTTGAGGTGCAGTTAAAAGAAGATCCGAAAACCGCGTGCGTTATTATCCCAGTTCCGATGCGATTACAAGGTCGCAAAAAAAAAAAAATTCTGCGAAAACAGCAAAAAAAAAGCGACACGTAAATATACCCCGACCCCTTCTTCTTCTTCTTCTTCTTCTTCTTCAGCAGTTGTAGATTTGTGTTGTATCTTGCGCCAATTTCTGTCTGAATTTTTTGGAGGGTTTTGTGCTTTTAAAATTATCCTGTAATTTATCTGTTATGTCCCCATGACAACACTACTTGTTTCTGTGTGATGCATCGTGTTATCATAAGGAAACTAGACCTGTTATGTGACCTCTTTTTGTCAAATGTACGTAATTAAAAGCGGAATTCTGACTTTCGGCACTTGGTATTCCCATGATAACTGAGCTTTAAGAGAACATGTCTGGAAGTGTTGTCATGCGGACACAGAAATAAGATCTTGAAACTACCCAGCCCATGATTATCAGCTGCCCCTTTTGTGTCAATGATGAAAAATGGCACAAATATGTCAGAAAATACGGCAATAACCATCCCATCACCTCCAATGTTGGCCATGCTGACTGTTTCCTTCTTGTGAAGGAGAATGGGGTGGTCAGCTAATCCCACTACAGGGAATAATGGATTAACTGCTAATTGCTTGTTCCGAATAATTGTTGGTCATTAAGTCGGCCATAAATGGTCCTCTCCTAGTGGAGTCTGCAAGTGATTGGACAATTACCCTCATAATTTTCACTGGTAACTGGATGTCACAATTTATTTAATGGTTTTCTTCTTTTAGAATCGGACAACCAGGTTTGATTATCTGGAAAAGTTGTTCTTATATGAGGCGATTCGGACCTCTCTGCTGCCACCTATTGGACTATATTCTGTGAGGACCACTAAGTATTACTACAGGAAGTCGGCTGAGAAACTGAATTGTGTGGCCTCTGTGGCACCGTACAGACTTCTACAGATCCTTCCCACCATGTCGGAGTTGATGTACTCTTAAACGATACTTGGTCATTGTGGTCTTCATGTATTGGTGGTCAGTGTATTGAAATGTTCCACATAATGAACGGTCGATGGTTTTTGGGGACCTAGACTTGGGGGTGGGACTGATCGCCATGTTTCATAGTGGTAGGTCCTCCAAGTTCTGACAAGCACTCATTGATCAACCCCCTTGTGTAGGATGTTTGGTTTGAGCTGGTAAATCTTTTCTCAATTGTTTGACCAGTTTTGTCTGTAATTCCAGGTTCTTCGACTGTTCTTCACCATGTGGATCCATCCCACCACAGACGAGTTCATGTCCCATCTGGCGTGTGACATAAAATGTGCCCCATCAAGCATCCGGTGACCTTACTCACTATTATATCCATTCTCAAAGCTCCGCTCCAGTTTCTTGATGTCTCTCTTGGATGGACCAACTGGTCTTGTAGCTTTTGACAAGAAATGAAGGAACAAGGTAGAAGTTGAGAATTGGGTTTTGTGTGATGTTTAGAGACTCGGGACTGCAGTCTAAAGGTCATAAGACCATGTGGTCCAGGTTGGAATCTTGGCAGCAAGAACTGGCTTATTAACTGGTCACCAGTCATGGAGAAAAGGGTTTATATGTTGTCAAGGGTGTCTTGTAATTGGTTGGTCTTCTATGTGCCATTGTATAACTTAACTGGCCTTTAAGATGAGTAACTTCTGTAGACAATCTCTGCTTAGACTAATATGGTTAATCCTAATCTTCTCAAGAACCTCCGACAGAACATGCTGGTTAAGATGGAGGAATCATCAAATTGTGTGTCCATGAAGTTCCCAACATTGGTTATTTGGGATGTTCTGCCACGTTGTACTACTTGGGTTGTGGTTGACTCTATTGAAAATCACGAGAACCTAATCTTGCTATTCTGGTCCTCAAGGAACTCCACAAATCCTTACTCTAATGTTTTTTAGAAGACCGTGACTCCTTTAATCGCTATCTCTATCGGTAACTGCCACAAGTGCTCTGTAGATCTTCCGAATATGGTCCTTTTGGGTCCCTTGTGGACTACTTTTAAGATACTGAGTAAGAGAAAGTTGGGTTGATGTGTTCAGAATTGAATGGGTTAAGCACTATGGTTGCCCATGTCCATCAATGGGGTTCACAATGTATTTGATATATCAAGGCTTTTTGATCACGTTTTATGGGCATCTCCACCTTTTTAGTCTCGCTTGGTCTCTGAGCAGTTGTCACTTTCCTCTCCACTCTGCAGCTCCTATAAGTTGTTGCCAGGTGGTGACCATAATTGTAGGTGAAGTGTATGATGCAGAGCAATACAATTGGCTACATCCAGATGCATGTTGGGATGGATTTGAGAAAATAGGAAAAGCGAAGTTGAGTATTTCTACTGTGACTTGGGAAGGAGTCTTGTACCTCAAATGTATTTTCTGGATATAATGGCAAAAACTTCTGCGGGGAAGGGTCCTCAGTGTTGATCATGATCTCGAGGTCCTATCCAGTTATACACTTGTACCAGATACATAAGTCTACTTGACCCTCAAGGAGGTTGGAGCTGGAACGTGATCTCTTTAATATGAGCCCTTACATTCTTGGATCAACCATTGCAATCCTTTGAGCAAGACCCATCTTGGTTGTAATGAAAAGAGAACATCTCGTTATGGTGCTCAAGCTCCGCATGTAGGGGTGAGATATCTACTGTACAATTGTTACGCTCCACCAGTGTTGTACCCGCCCTCCCCTCCTCTGAGACTTTGGTTGATGCTATGGGTTGGATGAATAGTGTATTACTGAGGAATCTCCCTTGCATGTAGTTTCTTATTTCCTGTAAAGGGGTGGGGGTGGAACTCCATAGCGTGGGTGGGGGATTACATGACCTTCGTCCAGCAGCACTGATCCAAAGCAAGGTTAAAACCCTATGAGATGGATGACAAACGCTGTGTTTAAGGCATTCAGGCCCCTCCAAAAGTAACTAACAACCACAATTTCAATAATGTCACTGCTCTTACAGTAAAGAATCCCCTTCTATGCTGATGTAGATACTTTCTCAACTATCTGTAGAGGATGCCTTCTTGTCGTGGTAACAAGTCTGGGTACAAATCTTCAGACAGATCTCTATAATGTGTGATATTTGTACATGGTAGTTGCCCCCAAACTACCTCCTAACTTAACCTCCATTTAACATTTCTTGGTACTGTGACTCACCCGCTCAATTTCGGTCAACCTTCTATACAGGTAGCTAAATCATATTCTGTTACCTGAGTAGTAATGTGTATGTAGAAACACTGTCAAATGCATCCTATTACATTATTTGGCTTGGCAGCAGCTGCCTGGCACTGGTGAGAGGAAACCAAGCACGAGATCTGCTCTTTTCTTCTTGTGTTGTGATAGTTAGAGCTGTCTAGACCAGTAAGGGTTTAACTTCAGAAAGTTGGGCTTGAGTGATGTCTACCAGTTCCATTGCATTACATTAGTAGCTGTGTCATTTACATACAGACGACCGTGTGCAACTTCGAACGTGAAAAACCTGACCTGTTTCACATCGGAGGTGCACCCTCAGACTAGTCAATGGAGGGATGCGTGGAAACGCAAGAAAATAGGACATGTCTTATCTTTGAATGGACCCTTCACACGCTCCGTTGAAACAATGGCCTCGTGAAAGGCCCCATTGAAATACATGCGTCCGTGTGACGGTAGTTTTAACGGCCATCACACGGACAAGTTACACACATCTGAATGAGCCCTAAGAGTAGATAATCTCAAAACCAAATCCTGGTTTTATCTGGGGATGTTGAATCTTTTACATTTTGTGCCGGTAGACAATAATTTGTGGTGGCTTCAGCCTCAGGATCGTGACTCTTCCGATGTTGGTGGGCCTCTAGCACGTCACTATTCTCTATATATTCCAGCTTTTTTTAAACCTCCCATTCTATTTGTTTCAATTGCTCTACCTAGAGCCCAAAACTGCCCCCACCTTGTAGCTAGGATACCGGCTGAAAAAATTGGAAGCTAATATCAGACTGAGATCAAGATGTTTTTGGAGCTGATAGTCAATTTTTTTCAAAGAGTCTTCAATTTTAATGGAAGATGGATTTGTAGAAAGTCAGAAGGGATATTTCACTTAATTCTGCAGCGTAAATTATTCCTTGTATGAGCTACAATGTTTCACGTTAAAGTCAATGGTAATGTGTTTGCAGGCGTATTTAGATATTTACGCTCATACGCTGTGTGAACATGGCCTAATGAGTGAATAGATGAAAATTACCTATTTAGATCACTGGTTTCTCTCTAAGCTTCCTCAAACTGTATTTGCTTTTGCAGCTGCTGCTTGGCATTGTGTTGCTGCTCGGTTTACTGGAAAACCAGTACATCCGATTCTTACTGTATATTCTGTTCTATCCCATATTAACCAACTGTACGCAGCTATATGGTCAGTGACATAAGTGCATTACTCCTATTTATCACTGTTATTTAATATACCCCTATGCAGGCTGACGGCTTGTAGAGGTCTTTGTCACAATCAAGTTGTGTTAATATAAAAAAGTACATAAAGTTGTCCAGGGGTCGGACATCCAGGAGACGCACCATGCAGAGGCCGATACAAATACATGCGCTGCAGTGTCCAGATACACAATGGAGCTACTGTGACTTCTGTCCCTTAAATAATTTCCCCCTGTACATACATTGTCCCTGTCCCTGCATCTGTAGCTTCACTACTAGGTTGTTACAGTAGTAAAAGCTTCAGTTTAGAACCTCGGCCTCATGACCGACATCTGGATTTGCACTTCTCACCTTTTTGTAGACGTGTTGGTTAGACAGGGCCTTGTTTTCAGGAATCCGCGCTGCTTAGATTATTTATTTCTATATAATTTTGCAGGAACCTCTTAATACCTTCAAATTTATGAGATGTGATACAATAAATATTGGCTCGGCATCGGCCGTCCTGCAGCGCTGACCCTGTTGGGGCTCATTGAGACGAGCGTGTAACTCATCCGTGTGACGCTATTTAAACAATGGCTGTCACTGACTCATGTATTTCATTGCGGCCGTTCACACGGCTGTCTCAGAGCATGTGAGGGGTACTTGGAAAAATAGGACATGTCCTATCTTGTGTTTTGTTTTTTCACGCATCCCTCCATAGACTCTAGTCTGAGGGATCCGCGATAACAAAACTCGCACGGGTGCACCTCGGATGTGAAAAACATCAGTTCTTCACATCCGAGGTTGCACGCGCTCTACTGAATGCAGCCTGATGCTGGATTCACACAGGTGTTTAGCATCTCGGACGTGAAAGAACTGCAGTTCACGTATAAGTTGCATCTGTGCGCTGCAGGACGCGATCTCACACCCCCCCCCCCATAGACTAGAGTCTATGGAGGGATGTGTGAGAAAATGGGACATGTCCTGTTTTCTCACGGAACCTTCAGTCCATTGAAACAGCCGTGTGAAGGGCCACTTTGAATTATACAGGTCCGTGTGACTGCCGTTGTTTAATCGGCCGTCACACAGATGTTTAACAAGTTAGAAGAGGCTGGACGCAGCCTGCAGGGCTTCAGAGGGAAGCCTCCATGACGGGACCTAGTAGGGAAAGGGTTAACTGAGAGGGAGAGGTAGGGGGAGGTGGATGGGAGGCAGGGAGGAGTTAGGGGGCCGTTACTGGTCTTCCCGCTGCTTTCGGCATTGAGCCGGAAGCAGCGGGAGGAGTAACACTAAAATTGCATTAGCTCCCTCCGTTGTCCCGCTCTGTGCCCTGTTATGTCGGAGGCCGACATACTTGAGCGGCTGCGCGCTGCAGCTGTTCACCACGGTCCCGGCTGGTTGGAGGAGACCGTGGCGGCACTTACGAGGATCCCGGGGGCCGAAGCATCGCCACGTCAAGCCCGGCACCCGAGGTCTGTTGCACAAGGGGATAGGCTTCTCTCCCCCGGCCCCCTCCCTAGTAGTAATATGGCGGCGGGGGGGGGGAGTCGGCAACACCCGCTCCTGCTCAAAGGAGGCAGAGAGCGTCTCCAGGGGCGACGGTGGCTAAGGCCGGGTCTCCCCGTCGCTCCCGGCGGTCCCGCCCTCCAGAACGCCTCAGCCCTGAGGTGGTCCCGCGGACACGGCGTCGCAGGGGGAGCCCTACAAAGGACGCTGAAGGCCAGGCAGCTGGGAGGGCCGCCTCTTCCCAGGCCCTGCGTCCTGGCAGGAATCCCCAGCCGCGACGAGGTCCGGCGGTACACAGGGAGTCGCAGGCCGGGCTCCCTGTCACCCCTCCCCCATCGGATGCAAGAGTTGGAGGACAATCTACGGCCGCCCCGCCTGGTGATGTTCCGGCCAGGGGGCAGGCTTCATCGAGATCGTCAAGACGGACGCCTAGAGCTGCAGCGACGACGAGGCAACAGGTCCGGTCGGAAGTCTGGGTCCCAGCGGTCGGGCGGCAGGTTGCCGGCCCATCTGTCAGCGCATCGTCGTCCCTGTGTAGGAGATGTCGGTGGGATGGCCAGTCGTCTGCGAGAGAGGATCTGGAAGAAGGCGAACTGGACGTTTATCGGCGAGGTCAGGATGGTCCGGCTGACGGGAACACAGCGCCTGTGCAGCCCGGTGAGTGCATAACTCCGTCTTTGCCATATCCAGCGATTTTTATGTCGGGTGTCGGTGGGGGGGCAGCAAGCGTAGCATCGGCTGCCGGTAGCGGCGTGGTCGGGCGCGACGGCGCGGGTCTAGCGGATTTAGTGGGTTGCTTGCGGGAGCTGGTCGGGCGTCTAGATAGGGCGGCGGCGCCAGTAGTTACGGAGGTGTCCCCGGTGGTAGTTTGGTAAGGTCCCCGGGTAGTTGGATCGTTACAGGCGGTCGCGGTGTCAGTACAGACCGAGGCCCAAAAAGATGGCGATAGGGTGCGTATTGATGATCGCGCTCGGGGGGAGGTGTATGTTTGCTTCGAAGGTCCGTTGGGGGCGCATTTAAAGCAGGAGGTGCGTGAGCGGATCTGGAAGGACGAATATGTCGAGATTTTTTCTCTGCTGCCGCTTGCTAAATTCAATTTGGATAAGAGCAAGCGGGACGAGAGTAAGAAGGATGAGGAGGAACGTCGGCAGTATAGGCTTATCCCGCAGACGTTCGTCAATTGGTCGCAGGCGTTTGACATATTAGCCAGTGTGATAGGGGAAAAGGCGCCGGAAAATTGTTCGGCGTTGTTTTGCTATTTTGATGCCATTGGGGAGGCCCATAGGGCGTACGGGGGGCAGGCGTGGCTAAGATACGACGAGCAATTCCGTCAGCGAAAAGCGGTTCGGCCGGCGATTCGGTGGAACAGAAGGATATTGCTCTTTGGTTAAGGGTTACGGCTCCGGTTAGGCAGTCCTTTCCCGGGAGCGTCGGCCAGGGGGGCCAGTCCAGTCAGGCCGGGCAAGGTGCCGGGGCAAAGTTGGGATTCCGCTGGCAATTTAACGATGGCCAGTGTAAGTTCGGGGCCACGTGCAAGTTCAAGCACGTGTGTTCAGAGTGTAACGGTGCATCCCACGGGGCTGCGAAATGTATGCGGAAGAAGAGGTCAGGGAACCAGCCCTCCTCGGCTAGTCAAGGGGTTGTCACCGGTGAGGGTGGAAAGGATGGCCCCTTATCTAAATGAGTATCCGGATAGGGTGGCGGCCAAGTTAATTTTTGAAGGGTTTTGTGTGGGTTTTATTATTCCCCCGCCTCCTTATGAGGTTCCGGTTACGCGGAGGAATCTTAAGTCGGCCTACTTGCATGCTGAGGTCGTATCGGAAAAATTGTTTAAAGAGGTTTCGTTGGGTCGCATGGCGGGGCCTTTTGTTGATTCGCCAATAAAAGATTTAGTGGTTTCCCCATTGGGTATTGTGCCAAAGCGCGAGCCCCAAAAATTTCGTTTGATTTAGCATTTATCGTTTCCCAAGGGTTTGTCGGTAAATGACGGGATTGATCACGAGTTGTGTTCCGTAGTGTATACCTCATTCGATAAGGCGGTGGGGTTAATTCGTGCTGCGGGTCCCGGCGCGCTGTTAGCGAAAACCGACATTGAGGCGGCTTTCAGGTTGTTGCCAGTTCATCCAGAAAGCCAACGGCTGTTGGGTTGTTTTTGGAATGGGGCTTTTTACGTGGATATGTAATGGCAGGGGGTAGGGAGACGGACAAG
>NW_027464287.1:232500-247500 GCF_050947455.1 Rhinoderma darwinii | reverse complement strand
GTCAAAGAATGACATTTCTGCTACTGAAAGTGAAACATTTGAAAGTGAACCATTTCAAATCTAGTTAAAGTGGGGTATGTTCAAAGAATGTCAGAGGCGGTAATGAGCAGCAGATGCAGGCCGGGGCAGAGTTCCAGGTGCCTGGAGTGTGAAGGCAGCACAGGCCGGGGCAGAGTTCCAGGGCCAGGGGTGTGACGGCAGGCAGCGTAGGCCGGGGCAGAGTTCCAGGGCGGTGGGGAGAGGACTAGGCCTCGAGATATGGAGATCCATTTGGTGACCAAGCAGCAGTGAAAATAAAAAGGCCCAAATGTCAAAGAATGGCATTTCTGATACTGAAAGTGAAACATTTAAAATCAAGTTAAATTGGGGTATGTTCAAAGAATGTCAGAGGCGGTAATGAGCAGCAGATGCAGGCCGGGGCAGAGTTCCAGGTGCCTGGAGTGTGAAGGCAGCACAGGCCGGGGCAGAGTTCCAGGGCCAGAGTGTGTGACGGCAGGCAGCGTAGGCCGGGGCAGAGTTCCAGGGCGGTGGGGAGAGGACTAGGCCTCAATCCAAGGAGATCCATTTGGTGACCAAGCAGCAGTGAAAATAAAAAGGCCCAAATGTCAAAGAATGACATTTCTGCTACTGAAAGCGGAACATTTGAAAGTGAACCATTTAAAATCAAGTTAAAGTGGGGTTGGTTCACAAATGTCAGAGGCGGTGGTGAACAGCAGGGGCAGGCCGGGGCAGAGTTCCAGGGCCAGGAGTGTGATGGCAGGCAGCGTAGGCCGGGGCACAGTTCCAGGGCGGTGGGGAGAGGACTAGGCCTCAATCCAAGGAGATCCATTTGGTGACCAAACAGCAGTGACAATAACAAGGCCCAAATGTCAAAGAATGACACTTCTGCTACTGAAAGTGAAACATTTAAAATCAAGTTAAAGTGGGGTATGTTCAAAAATGTCAGAGGCGGTGGTGAACAGCAAGGGCAGGCCGGGGCAGAGTTCCAGGGCCAGGGGTGTGACGGCAGGCAGCGTAGGCCGGGGCAGAGTTCCAGGGCGGTGGGGAGAGGACTAGGCCTCAATCCAAGGAGATCCATTTGGTGACCAAGCAGCAGTGAAAATGAAAAGGCCCAAATGTCAAAGAATGACATTTCTGCTACTGAAAGTGAAACATTTGAAAGTGAACCATTTAAAATCAAGTTAAAGTGGGGTATGTTCAAAAATGTCAGAGGCGGTGGTGAGCAGCAGAGGCAGGCCGGGACACAGTTCCAGGGCCAGGGGTGTGACGGCAGGCAGCGTAGGCCGGGGCAGAGTTCCAGGGCGGTGGGGAGAGGACTAGGCCTCAATCCAAGGAGATCCATTTGGTGACCAAGCAGCAGTGCAAATAAAAAGGCCCAAATGTCAAAGAATGACATTTCTGATACTGAAAGTGAACCATTTAAAATCAAGTTAAAGTGGGGTATGTTCACAAATGTCAGAGGCGGTGGTGAACAGCAGGGGCAGGCCGGGACAGAGTTCCAGGGCCAGAGTGTGACGGCAGGCAGTGTAGGCCGGGGCAGAGTTCCAGGGCGGTGGGTGAGAGGACTAGGCCTCAATCCAAGGAGATCCATTTGGTGACCAAACAGCAGTGAAAATAAAAAGGCCCAAGTGTCAAAGAATGACATTTCTGCTACTGAAAGTGAAACATTTGAAAGTGAACCATTTAAAATCAAGTTAAAGTGGGGTATGTTCAAAAATGTCAGAGGCGGTGGTGAACAGCAAAGGCAGGCCGGGGCAGAGTTCCAGGGCCAGGGGTGTGACGGCAGGCAGCGTAGGCCGGGGCAGAGTTCCAGGGCGGTGGGGAGAAGACTAGGCCTCAATCTAAGGAGATCCATTTGGTGACCAAGCAGCAGTGAAAATAAAAAGGCCCAAATGTCAGAGAATGACACTTTTAATACTGAAAGTGAACCATTTGAAAGTGACACATTTAAAATCAAGTTAAAGTGGGGTATGTTCACAAATGTCAGAGGTGGTGGTGAACAGCAGGGGCAGGCTGGGGCAGAGTTCCAGGGCCAGGAGTGTGATGGCAGCACAGGCCGGGGCAGTGTTCCAGGGCCAGAGTGTGACGGCAGGCAGCGTAGGCCGGGGCAGAGTTCCAGGGCGGTGGGGAGAGGACTAGGCCTCAATCCAAGGAGATCCATTTGGTGACCAAACAGCAGTGAAAATAAAAAGGCCCAAGTGTCAAAGAATGACATTTCTGCTACTGAAAGTGAAACATTTGAAAGTGAACCATTTAAAATCAAGTTAAAGTGGGGTATGTTTAAAAATGTCAGAGGCGGTGGTGAACAGCAAAGGCAGGCCGGGGCAGAGTTCCAGGGCCAGAGTGTGACGGCAGGCAGTGTAGGCCGGGGCAGAGTTCCAGGGCGGTGGGTGAGAGGACTAGGCCTCAATCCAAGGAGATCCATTTGGTGACCAAACAGCAGTGAAAATAAAAAGGCCCAAGTGTCAAAGAATGACATTTCTGCTACTGAAAGTGAAACATTTGAAAGTGAACCATTTAAAATCAAGTTAAAGTGGGGTATGTTCAAAAATGTCAGAGGCGGTGGTGAACAGCAAAGGCAGGCCGGGGCAGAGTTCCAGGGCCAGGGGTGTGACGGCAGGCAGCGTAGGCCGGGGCAGAGTTCCAGGGCGGTGGGGAGAAGACTAGGCCTCAATCTAAGGAGATCCATTTGGTGACCAAGCAGCAGTGAAAATAAAAAGGCCCAAATGTCAGAGAATGACACTTTTAATACTGAAAGTGAACCATTTGAAAGTGACACATTTAAAATCAAGTTAAAGTGGGGTATGTTCACAAATGTCAGAGGTGGTGGTGAACAGCAGGGGCAGGCTGGGGCAGAGTTCCAGGGCCAGGAGTGTGATGGCAGCACAGGCCGGGGCAGTGTTCCAGGGCCAGAGTGTGACGGCAGGCAGCGTAGGCCGGGGCAGAGTTCCAGGGCGGTGGGGAGAGGACTAGGCCTCAATCCAAGGAGATCCATTTGGTGACCAAACAGCAGTGAAAATAAAAAGGCCCAAGTGTCAAAGAATGACATTTCTGCTACTGAAAGTGAAACATTTGAAAGTGAACCATTTAAAATCAAGTTAAAGTGGGGTATGTTTAAAAATGTCAGAGGCGGTGGTGAACAGCAAAGGCAGGCCGGGGCAGAGTTCCAGGGCCAGAGTGTGACGGCAGGCAGTGTAGGCCGGGGCAGAGTTCCAGGGCGGTGGGTGAGAGGACTAGGCCTCAATCCAAGGAGATCCATTTGGTGACCAAACAGCAGTGAAAATAAAAAGGCCCAAGTGTCAAAGAATGACATTTCTGCTACTGAAAGTGAAACATTTGAAAGTGAACCATTTAAAATCAAGTTAAAGTGGGGTATGTTTAAAAATGTCAGAGGCGGTGGTGAACAGCAAAGGCAGGCCGGGGCAGAGTTCCAGGGCCAGAGTGTGACGGCAGGCAGTGTAGGCCGGGGCAGAGTTCCAGGGCGGTGGGTGAGAGGACTAGGCCTCAATCCAAGGAGATCCGTTTGGTGACCAAACAGCAGTGAAAATAAAAAGGCCCAAGTGTCAAAGAATGACATTTCTGCTACTGAAAGTGAAACATTTGAAAGTGAACCATTTAAAATCAAGTTAAAGTGGGGTATGTTCAAAAATGTCAGAGGCGGTGGTGAACAGCAAAGGCAGGCCGGGGCAGAGTTCCAAGGCCAGGGGTGTGACGGCAGGCAGCGTAGGCCGGGGCAGAGTTCCAGGGCGGTGGGGAGAAGACTAGGCCTCAATCTAAGGAGATCCATTTGGTGACCAAGCAGCAGTGAAAATAAAAAGGCCCAAATGTCAGAGAATGACACTTTTAATACTGAAAGTGAACCATTTGAAAGTGACACATTTAAAATCAAGTTAAAGTGGGGTATGTTCACAAATGTCAGAGGTGGTGGTGAACAGCAGGGGCAGGCTGGGGCAGAGTTCCAGGGCCAGGAGTGTGACGGCAGGCAGCGTAGTCCGGGGCAGAGTTCCAGGGCGGTGGGTGAGAGGACTAGGCCTCGATCTAAGGAGATCCATTTGGTGACCAAACAGCAGTGAAAATAAAAAGGCCCAAATGTCAAAGAATGACACTTTTAATACTGAAAGTGAAACATTTAAAATCAAGTTAAAGTGGAGTATGTTCAAAAATGTCAGAGGCGGTAATGAGCAGCAGAGGCATGCCGTGGGCACAGTTCCAGGGCCAGAGTGTGACGGCAGCACAGGCCGGGGCAGAGTTCCAGGGCCAGAGTGTGACGGCAGGCAGCGTAGGCCGGGGCAGAGTTCCAGGGCCAGAGTGTGACGGCAGGCAGCGTAGGCCGGGGCAGAGTTCCAGGCCGGTGGGGAGAGGACTAGGCCTCAATCTAAGGAGATCCATTTGGTGACCAAACAGCAGTGAAAATAAAAAGGCCCAAATGTCAAAGAATGACACTTTTAATACTGAAAGTGACACATTTAAAATCACGTTAAAGTGGGGTATGTTCACAAATGTCAGAGTCGGTGGTGAACAGCAAAGGCAGGCCGGGGCAGAGTTCCAGGGCCAGAGTGTGACGGCAGCACAGGCCGGGGCAGAGCTCCAGGGCCAGGGTGTGACGGCAGGCAGCGTAGGCCGGGGCAGAGTTCCAGGGCGGTGGGGAGAGGACTAGGCCTCGAGATAAGGAGATCCATTTGGTGACCAAGCAGCAGTGAAAATAAAAAGGCCCAAATGTCAAAGAATGACATTTCTGCTACTGAAAGTGAAACATTTGAAAGTGAACCATTTAAAATCTAGTTAAAGTGGGGTATGTTCAAACAATGTCAGAGGCGGTAATGAGCAGCAGATGCAGGCCGGGGCAGAGTTCCAGGTGCCTGGAGTGTGAAGGCAGCACAGGCCGGGGCAGAGTTCCAGGGCCAGAGTGTGACGGCAGGCAGCGTAGGCCGGGGCAGAGTTCCAGGGCGGTGGGTGAGAGGACTAGGCCTCGATCTAAGGAGATCCATTTGGTGACCAAGCAGCAGTGAAAATAAAAAGGCCCAAATTTCAAAGAATGACATTTTTGATACTGAAAGTGACACATTTAAAATCAAGTTAAAGTGGGGTACTTTCAAAAATGTCAGAGGCGGTAATGAGCAGCAGAGGCAGGCCGTGGGCACAGTTCCAGGGCCAGAGTGTGACGGCAGCACAGGCCGGGGCAGAGTTCCAGGGCCAGAGTGTGACGCTAGGCAGCATAGGCCGGGGCACAGTTCCAGGGCCAGAGTGTGACGGCAGGCAGCACAGGCCGGGGCAGAGTTCTAGGGCCAGAGTGTGACGGCAGGCAGCATAGGCCGGGGCACAGTTCCAGGGCCAGAGTGTGACGGCAGCACAGGCCGGGGCAGAGTTCCAGGGCCAGAGTGTGACGGCAGGCAGCGTAGGCCGGGGCAGAGTTCCAGGGCGGTGGGGAGAGGACTAGGCCTCAATCCAAGGAGATCCATTTGGTGACCAAACAGCAGTGAAAATAAAAAGGCCCAAATGTCAAAGAATGACATTTTTGATACTGAAAGTGAAACATTTGAAATCGAGTTAAAGTGGGGTTTGTTCACAAATGTCAGAGGCGGTGGTGAACAGCAGAGACAGGCCGTGGGCACAGTTCCAGGGCCAGAGTGTGACGGCAGCACAGGCCGGGGCAGAGCTCCAGGGCCAGAGTGTGACGGCAGGCAGCATAGGCCGGGGCACAGTTCCAGGGCCAGAGTGTGACGGCAGGCAGCGTAGGCCGGGGCAGAGTTCCAGGGCGGTGGGTGAGAGGACTAGGCCTCGAGATAAGGAGATCCATTTGGTGACCCAACAGCAGTGAAAATAAAAAAGGCCCAAATGTCAAAGAATGACATTTCTGCTACTGAAAGTGACACATTTAAAATCAAGTGAAAGTGGGGTATGTTCAAAAAATGTCAGAGGCGGTAATGAGCAGCAGAGGCAGGCCGGGGCACAGTTCCAGGGCCAGAGTGTGACACTGTCCGCCGATAGATAACCCTTTGCACATTATCGTCGTCATCATCATCATTATCAGCAGCAGTTGCTGTCAGCCAGCTCCAGAGTGTATGAGCGGCGTGTGCTGCCCATTGCAGCCCAGGGTAGAGGAGCCGTGTGCAAGCTGTGCATGCCCGGGGGCAACAGTGTATGAGCTCCTCAGCGCCAGCGGGGGGGGGGGGGGTCCCACTATGTCCCAAGCCGCCTGACATGTACTTCCGGTCGGCTAGGAGGTGGCATGTCAGCTGGGCTGTCAGCCAGCTCCAGAGTGTATGAGCGGCGTGTGCCTGCACCCGTGGGGGGGGGGGGGGATACAGGAGCCATGGGGAAGCTGTGCAAGACCGGGGGCAGCCGTGTACGAGCTCCGCAGCGCCCCTTGTGGACTTCCAGGGCAAGAGCGGTATGAGCGGCAAAGTCATGCCGACCTCCTGGAAGTCCCCGTCGGCCTCGCTCGCGGGTCGGTCCCGCTGGTTTTTTTACCTTCTTAATAAAAAAAACTTTTTTTTTTAATGGTATTTTCTGAAGCCTCAAGCCCACCTACAGTTGCACGAGCAAGGCCACCTCGGTGACTCCTACCGAAAGCGGCCGGGAGCCATCTCCGTGTACGAGCGGCGTGTGCGGCGTGTGCCTGCCTATTGCACCCGTGGGGGGATAGAGGAGCCTTGGGGAAGCTGTGCCAGCCCGGGGGCAGCCCTGTACGAGCTCCACAGCGCCCGCGGCGAGTCCCGCCGTGTCCACCCGGCTGCCAAGCACTTCCGGTCCGCGAGTGATGCATGACAGCGGCCGGGAGCCAGCTCCGCCTATCAGCGGCGGTGTGCCTGCCTTCTGCACCCGTGGGGGGATAGAGGGGCCCCGTGGGAGCTGCTGCATGCCGGCAGCTTCCTTGTGGGAGCTCCACAGCGCCCGCGGTCCTCTGCGGACTTCCAGGGCAAGAGCGGTAGGAGCCTCCACCTCATGCCGACCTCCTGGAAGTCCCCGTCGGCCTAGCTCGCGGGTCGGTCCCGCTGTTTTTTTTTTTACCTTCTTAATAAAAAAACTTTTTTTTTTTATGGTATTTTCCGAAGCCCCAAGCCCACCTGCATTTGCACGAGCAAGGCCACCTCGGTGACTCCTACCGAAAGCGGCCGGGAGCCATCTCCGTGTACGAGCGGCGTGTGCGGCGTGTGCCTGCCTATTGCACCCGTGGGGGGATAGAGGAGCCATGGGGAAGCTGTGCCAGCCCGGGGGCAGCCCTGTACGAGCTCCACAGCACCCGCGGCGAGTCCCGCCGTGTCCACCCGGCTGCCAAGCACTTCCGGTCCGCGAGTGATGCATGACAGCGGCCGGGAGCCAGCTCCGCCTATCAGCGGCGGTGTGCCTGCCTTCTGCACCCGTGGGGGGATAGAGGGGCCCCGTGGGAGCTTGTGGATGCCGGCAGCTTCCTTGTGGGAGCTCCACAGCGCCCGCGGCGAGTCCCGTCGTGTCCACCCGGCTGACAAGCACTTCCGGTCCGCGAGTGAAGCATGACAGCGGCCGGGAGCCAGCTCCGCGTATCAGCGGCGGTGTGCCTGCCTTCTGCACCCGTGGGGGGATAGAGGGGCCCCGTGGGAGCTGCTGGATGCCGGCAGCTTCCTTGTGGGAGCTCCACAGCGCCCGCGGTCCTCTGCGGACTTCCAGGGCAAGAGCGGTAGGAGCCTCCACCTCATGCCGACCTCCTGGAAGTCCCCGTCGGCCTAGCTCGCGGGTCGGTCCCGCTGTTTTTTTTTTTACCTTCTTAATAAAAAAACTTTTTTTTTTTATGGTATTTTCCGAAGCCCCAAGCCCCCCTGCATTTGCACGAGCAAGGCCACCTCGGTGACTCCTACCGAAAGCGGCCGGGAGCCAGCTCGGTGTACGAGCGGCGTGTGCCTGCCTATTGCAGCCGTGGGGGGATAGAGGAGCCATGGGGAAGCTGTGCCAGCCCGGGGGCAGCCCTGTACGAGCTCCACAGCGCCCGCGGCGAGTCCCGTCGTGTCCACCCGGCTGACAAGCACTTCCGGTCCGCGAATGATGCATGTCAGCGGCCGGGAGCCAGCTCCGCGTATGAGCGGCGTGTGCCGGCCTTTTGCACCCGTGGGGGGATAGAGGGGCCCCGTGGGAGCTTGTACATGCCGGCAGCTTCCTTGTGGGAGCTCCACAGCGCCCGCGGCGAGTCCCGTAGTTCACCCGCCCGACATGCACTTCCGGTCCGCGACGGACTTCCAGGGCTCAAGCGGTAGGTGCGGCCACCTCATGCCGACCTCCTGGAACTCCCCCTCGGCCTGGCTCGCGTGTCTGTCTTCATTCACGTTTTGGAGAAAAAACCCTATGAGGTTTTTATTTTGGCCTTCAGCCAAGCAGCCATTCCAGGAGGCCGGGCATTTTGGCACCTCCCACCGGTGTAATTGGCGAGGTGACACTTTTAGGGGTGTGAATATCTCCTACGCCTGAAATACTGTGAGAGGGAGAACTTGCTCCGCCCCCCAAGTCCAACACTTCCAGGACGAGAGGAGGGCGGGAGGCGTTCCCTGCTTAGGCCGAATGCGGCTTCCAGGGAGATAGCGGCACCAAGCCGCCCTCTCACGCCGCTGCCCTGGATGTCCCCGTCGGCCTCGCTCGCGGGTTGGTCCCGCTGTTTTTTTTTACCTTCTTAATAAAAAATTTTTTTTTTTTTTTATGCCATTTTCTGAAGTCCCAAGCCCACCTGGAGTTGCACGAGCCCGGCCACCTCGGTGACTCCTACCGAAAGCGGCCGGGAGCCATCTCCGAGTATGAGCGGCGTGTGCCTGCCTATTGCACCCGTGGGGGGATAGAGGGGCCCCGTGGGAGCTGCTGCATGCCGGCAGCTTCCTTGTGGGAGCTCCACAGCGCCCGCGGTCCTCTGCGGACTTCCAGGGCAAGAGCGGTAGGAGCCTCCACCTCATGCCGACCTCCTGGAAGTCCCCGTCGGCCTAGCTCGCGGGTCGGTCCCGCTGTTTTTTTTTTTACCTTCTTAATAAAAAAATCTTTTTTTTTTTATGGTATTTTCCGAAGCCCCAAGCCCACCTGCATTTGCACGAGCAAGGCCACCTCGGTGACTCCTACCGAAAGCGGCCGGGAGCCACCTCGGTGTACGAGCGGCGTGTGCCTGCCTATTGCACCCGTGGGGGGATAGAGGAGCCATGGGGAAGCCGTGCCAGCCCGGGGGCAGCAGTGTACGAGCTCCGTAGCGCCCTGCGGTCCTCGGCGGACTTCCAGGGCAAGAGCGGTAGGCGCAGCCACCTCATGCCGACCTCCTGGAAGTCCCCGTCGGCCTGGCTCGCGTCTCGGTCCCGCTGTGTGTTTTACCTTCATAATAAAAAAAACTTTTTTTTTTTATGGTATTTTCTGAAGTCCCAAGCCGACCTGCAGTTGCAGGAGCTCGGCCACCTCGGCAACTCCTACCGAAAGCCGTGAAATAGGAAGTACAAACGGGAGCTGCTCCCGTTCCAAGCCGGGAAGGACTTCCATGGTGTGACCGGTAGGTAGTGACACCTCCTGCCGGCCTCCTGGAAGTCCCGGTCGGCCTCGCTCGCAGGTCTGTCTTCATTGACGTTTTGGAGAAAAAACCCTATGAGGTTTTTATTTTGGGCCTCAGCCGGGCAGCAGTTCCAGGAGCCCGGGTACTTTGGCACCTTACCCCGGTGTATTTGAGGTGGTGACACTTTTAGGGGTGCGAATATCTCCTTCACCTGAAATCCTGTGAGAGGGCATTTCTGCTCCGCGTTCCAAGTCCTAACGGTTCTTCCTAGCGGGAAGTCCTAACCGTTCGTGGCCGAGAAGGACTTCCATGGTGTGACCGGTATGTAGTGGCACGTCATGCCGGCCTCCTGGAAGTCCCCGTCGGCCTCGTTCGCTGGTCGGTCCGCTGCACCTTGACTTCCACGAAAGAACTTTGGTGCATTCTTTCTGGAGTCCCAGGCCGACCAGCAGTTGCAGGAGCTCGGCCACGTTGGCGACTCCAACCGAGTACCGCGAAGGAGGACGTGCTGCACGTTCTAGCGGGAGCTGCACCTGGTCCAACCCGAGAAGGACTTCCATGGTGTGACCGGTATGTAGTGGCACGTCATGCCGGCCTCCTGGAAGTCCCCGTCGGCCTCGCTCGCAGGTCGGTCTTCATTGACGTTTTGGAGGAAAAACCCTATGAGGTTTTTATTTTGGGCCTCAGCCGGGCAGCAGTTCCAGGAGCCCGGGTACTTTGGCACCTTACCCCGGTGTATTTGAGGTGGTGACACTTTTAGGGGTGCAAATATCTCCTTCACCTGAAATCCTGTGAGAGGGCATTTCTGCTCCGCGTTCCAAGTCCCTACGGTTCTTCCTAGCGGGAAATCCTAACCGTTCGTGGCCGAGAAGGACTTCCATGGTGTGACCGGTATGTAGTGGCACGTCATGCCGGCCTCCTGGAAGTCCCCGTCGGCCTCGTTCGCTGGTCGGTCCGCTGCACCTTGACTTCCACGAAAGAACTTTGGTGCATTCTTTCTGGAGTCCCAGGCCGACCAGCAGTTGCAGGAGCTCGGCCACGTTGGCGACTCCAACCGAGTACCGCGAAGGAGGACGTGCTGCACGTTCTAGCGGGAGCTGCACCTGGTCCAACCCGAGAAGGACTTCCATGGTGTGACCGGTATGTAGTGGCACGTCATGCCGGCCTCCTGGAAGTCCCCGTCGGCCTCGCTCGCAGGTCGGTCTTCATTGACGTTTTGGAGGAAAAACCCTATGAGGTTTTTATTTTGGTGTTCAGCCGGGCTGCAGTTCCAGGAGCCCGGGTACTTTGGCACCTTACCCCGGTGTATTTGAGGTGGTGACACTTTTAGGGGTGTGAATATCTCCTTCACCTGAAATCCTGTGAGAGGGCATTTCTGCTCCGCGTTCCAAGTCCTAACGGTTCTTCCTAGCGGGAAGTCCTAACCGTTCGTGGCCGAGAAGGACTTCCATGGTGTGACCGGTATGTAGTGGCACGTCATGCCGGCCTCCTGGAAGTCCCCGTCGGCCTCGTTGGCTGGTCGGTCCGCTGCACCTTGACTTCCACGAAAGAACTTTGGTGCGTTCTTTCTGGAGTCCCAGGCCGACCAGCAGTTGCAGGAGCTCGGCCAGCTTGTCGACTCCAACCGAGTACCGTGAAGGAGGACGTGCTGCACGTTCTAGCGGGAGCTTGCACCTGGTCCAACCCGAGAAGGACTTCCATGGTGTGACCGGTATGTAGTGGTACGTCATGCCGGCCTCCTGGAAGTCCCCGTCGGCCTCGCTCGCAGGTCTGTCTTCATTGACGTTTTGGAGGAAAAACCCTATGAGGTTTTTATTTTGGGCTTCAGCCGGTTAGCAGTTCCAGGAGCCCGGGTACTTTGGCACCTTACCCCGGTGTATTTGAGGTGGTGACACTTTTAGGGGTGCGAATATCTCCTTCACCTGAAATCCTGTGAGAGGGCATTTCTGCTCCGCGTTCCAAGTCCCTACGGTTCTTCCTAGCGGGAAGTCCTAACCTTTCGTGGCCTAGAAGGACTTCCATGGTGTGACCGGTATGTAGTGGCACGTCATGCCGGCCTCCTGGAAGTCCCCGTCGGCCTGGTTCGCTGGTCGGTCCGCTGCACCTTGACTTCCACGAAAGAACTTTGGTGCATTCTTTCTGGAGTCCCAGGCCGACCAGCAGTTGTAGGAGCTCGGCCACGTTGGCGACTCCAACCGAGTACCGTGAAGGAGGACGTGCTGCACGTTCTAGCGGGAGCTTGCACCTGGTCCAACCCGAGAAGGACTTCCATGGTGTGACCGGTATGTAGTGGCACGTCATGCCGGCCTCCTGGAAGTCCCCGTCGGCCTCGCTCGCAGGTCTGTCTTCATTGACGTTTTGGAGGAAAAACCCTATGAGGTTTTTATTTTGGGCTTCAGCCGGTTAGCAGTTCCAGGAGCCCGGGTACTTTGGCACCTTACCCCGGTGTATTTGAGGTGGTGACACTTTTAGGGGTGTGAATATCTCCTTCACCTGAAATCCTGTGAGAGGGCATTTCTGCTCCGCGTTCCAAGTCCTAACGGTTCTTCCTAGCGGGAAGTCCTAACCGTTCGTGGCCGAGAAGGACTTCCATGGTGTGACCGGTATGTAGTGGCACGTCATGCCGGCCTCCTGGAAGTCCCCGTCGGCCTCGTTGGCTGGTCGGTCCGCTGCACCTTGACTTCCACGAAAGAACTTTGGTGCGTTCTTTCTGGAGTCCCAGGCCGACCAGCAGTTGCAGGAGCTCGGCCAGCTTGTCGACTCCAACCGAGTACCGTGAAGGAGGACGTGCTGCACGTTCTAGCGGGAGCTTGCACCTGGTCCAACCCGAGAAGGACTTCCATGGTGTGACCGGTATGTAGTGGCATGTCATGCCGGCCTCCTGGAAGTCCCCGTCGGCCTCGCTCGCAGGTCTGTCTTCATTGACGTTTTGGAGGAAAAACCCTATGAGGTTTTTATTTTGGGCTTCAGCCGGTTAGCAGTTCCAGAAGCCCGGGTACTTTGGCACCTTACCCCGGTGTATTTGAGGTGGTGACACTTTTAGGGGTGTGAATATCTCCTTCACCTGAAATCCTGTGAGAGGGCATTTCTGCTCCGCGTTCCAAGTCCCTACGGTTCTTCCTAGCGGGAAGTCCTAACCGTTCGTGGCCGAGAAGGACTTCCATGGTGTGACCGGTATGTAGTGGCACGTCATGCCGGCCTCCTGGAAGTCCCCGTCGGCCTGGTTCGCTGGTCTGTCCGCTGCACCTTGACTTCCACGAAAGAACTTTGGTGCATTCTTTCTGGAGTCCCAGACCGACCAGCAGTTGTAGGAGCTCGGCCACGTTGGCGACTCCAACCGAGTACCGTGAAGGAGGACGTGCTGCACGTTCTAGCGGGAGCTGCACCTGGTCCAACCCGAGAAGGACTTCCATGGTGTGACCGGTATGTAGTGGCACGTCATGCCGGCCTCCTGGAAGTCCCCGTCGGCCTCGCTCGCAGGTCTGTCTTCATTGACGTTTTGGAGGAAAAACCCTATGAGGTTTTTATTTTGGGCTTCAGCCGGTTAGCAGTTCCAGGAGCCCGGGTACTTTGGCACCTTACCCCGGTGTATTTGAGGTGGTGACACTTTTAGGGGTGCGAATATCTCCTTCACCTGAAATCCTGTGAGAGGGCATTTTGGTTTCGTGTTCCAAGTCCCTACGGTTCTTCCTAGCGGGAAGTCCTAACCGTTCGTGGCCGAGAGTGACTTCCAGGGTGTGAACGATAGGCACCGGCCCTCTCATGGTGTCTCCTGGAAGTCCCCGTCGGCCTCGTTCGCTGGTCGGTCCGCTGCACCTGAACTTCCACGAAAGCACTTTGGTGCATTCTTTCTGGAGTCCCAGGCCGACCAGCAGTTGTAGGAGCTCGGCCACGTTGGCGACTCCAATCGAGAGTACCATGAAGGAGGACGTGCTGCACGTTCTAGCGGGAGCTGCACCCGGTCCAACCCGAGAAGGACTTCCATGGTGTGACCGGTATGTAGTGGCACGTCATGCCGGCCTCCTGGAAGTCCCCGTCGGCCTCGCTCGCAGATCGGTCTTCATTGACGTTTTGGAGGAAAAACCCTATGAGGTTTTTATTTTGGGCTTCAGCCGGGCAGCAGTTCCAGGAGCCCGGGTACTTTGGCACCTTACCCCGGTGTATTTGAGGTGGTGACACTTTTAGGGGTGCGAATATCTCCTTCACCTGAAATCCTGTGAGAGGGCATTTTGGTTTCGTGTTCCAAGTCCCTACGGTTCTTCCTAGCGGGAAGTCCTAACCGTTCGTGGCCGAGAGTGACTTCCAGGGTGTGAGCGATAGGCACCGGCCCTCTCATGGTGTCTCCTGGAAGTCCCGGTCGGCCTCGTTCGCTGGTCGGTCCGCTGCACCTGAACTTCCACGAAATAACTTTGGCGCATTCTTTCTGGAGTCCCAGGCCGACCAGCAGTTGCAGGAGCTCGGCCAGCTTGGTGACTCCAGCCGAGTACCGTGAAGGAGGACGTGCTGCACGTTCTAGCGGGAGCTACACCTGGTCCAACCCGAGAAGGACTTCCATGGTGTGACCGGTATGTAGTGGCACGTCATGCCGGCCTCCTGGAAGTCCCCGTCGGCCTCTGCCACCTGTCGTTAAGCTGTGAGAGGAGCACGTTCTCCCGCGCCGTTTGAGTCTTTGGAATTTGTCCAAGACTCCTCAGATCGATCTGGCTCCCCGCGACCCGGCGGCGGAGGGACCACTCGCTCGGCAGTGCTTTGGAGCCCTGTCGGTTACGGCGAGCGCGTCTTCCTCCCACACCGTCCGGGTCTGTTTCGCCCCCGGCCACCTACGGCCGGTGTCCCAAAAAGCCCGGCGGTCCTGCTAAAGGCGGGTGCCGGTACCTCTCGCTCCCGCGAGGTGCGTTTGCTCAGTGCTGCTGCTATCACTCTAAAAGGCGTCCGAGAGTGCGCTGGTGTCGCCGGAGCCCGAGGCACGAGAGAAAGCTTTAAACGACGGGGAGGCAGTGACCGCCCCCGTATGTCCGCTGCTCGCAAGGGCCTCTCTAGCCGAGGTGCTCCCAGGCGCATGGGGCACGGTTGTTTCTCGCAAGTAGTCCAAAGCCGTCTTCCGCCTCGCCCGAGGCTGGAAGTGTCGGCGTGGCTCCCGCATGCAAGCCACACGCGGCTCCACGGTGGCTTCCCTCCCCCCCTCTCCGGAGGGGGGCGGCCCCATCCCATGTGGAGCCGCTAAGCCGCCGGGAAAGCGGCCTCGGTTCCCCGTGGGCGACAAAGGCGTCCTCTTCGGCACTTTGCGAGCTGGGCCGCCGGAGAGAGCAGTTAACCCGGATTGTCGAGGTTGTCGTTGCCTTTGTCCCATATTACCTAAGCCTGGTCCTTGTTACCTTACTGGTAAGGGTTAGGGACGCTGAGCGCGCTCCATCTTCTCGGCTCTATGTTGGGCTCTCTCTAAACAGGTCCTCGACTTAAGACCGCCCGATCTTCGTAGGCGTCCATCTCGGCAGGTTGCGAGCTGGGCCGCC